>NW_026112359.1:27500-145113 GCF_024679095.1 Eriocheir sinensis | reverse complement strand
TTTTATGGGTATTTTGTATATATATTTTCATAGAAATTTACGTTATTTTATGCGTATTCGTATACATATTTTGATACAAATTTACATTATTTTATGTGTATTTTGCATATCTATTTCAATACAAATTTACCTTATTGTATGTGCATTTTGTATATTTATTTCAATACAAACTTAATTTTTTTATGTGTATTTTGTATATCTATTTTCATACAAATGCGTTATTTTATGGGTATTTTGCATCTTTATTTTCATACAAATTTACATTATTTTATTGATATTCTGTTTATTTATTTTGATAAATTATTATATATGTATTTTGTATAGATTTTTTTATACGTATTTACATTATTTAATGTGTATTTTGTTTATATATTTTTAAACAATTTTACGTTATTTTATGTGTATTTGTTTAAATATTTTGATACAAATTTACATTATTTTATGTATTTTGTATATATATTTCAATACAAATTTAGCTTATTTTATGTGTATTTTGTATATCTATTTTCATACAAATTTAAATTATTTTTGTGTATTTTTGTATATAGTTTTATACAAATTTACGTTATTTTATGTGTATTTTGTATATTTATTTTCATACAAATACACATTCTTTTATTGGTATTTTGTTTATTTATTTTGATACGAATTTACATTATTTTATGTGTATTTTGTATATATATTTTTATACGTATTTACATCATTTTATGTGTATTTTGTATATATATTTTTATAGAAATTTACGTTATTTTATGTGTATTCGTATATATATTTTGAAACAAATTTACATTGTTTTATGTGTATTTTGCATATCTATTTCAATACAAATTTACCTTATTGTATGTGCATTTTGTATATTTATTTTAATACAAATTTAATTATTTTATGTGTATTTTTGTATATATATTTTTTATGAAAATATCCGTTATTTTAAGGGTATTTTGCATCTTTATTTTCATACAAATTTACATTATTTTATTGATATTCTGTGTATTTATTTTGATACGATTTTACATTATTCTATGTGTATTTTGTATATATTTTTTATACATATTTACATTATTTAATGTGTATTTTGTATATATATTTTATACAAATTTACGTTATTTTATGTGTATTTGTTTATATATTTTCATACAAATTTACATTATTTTATGCATTTTGTATATATATTTCAATACAAATTTACTTTATTTTATGTGCATTTTATATATCTATTTTCATACAAATTTAAATTATTTTTCTGTATTTTTGTGTATAGTTTTATAAAAATTTACGTTATTTTATCTGTATTTTGTATATATATTTTCATACAAATACACATTCTTTTATTGGTATTTTGTTTATTTAATTTGATACGAATTTACATTATTTTATGTGTATTTTGTATATATGTTTTTATACGTATTTACAGCATTTTATGTATATTTTGTATATGTATTTTTATAGAAATTTATTTTATTGTATGTGTATTTTGTATATTTATTTTAATACAAATATAATTATTATATATGTATTTTTTTTATATATATTTTTTTAAATATGCGTTATTTTATGGGTATTTTGCATCTTTATTTTAATACAAATTTACATTATTTTATTGATATTCTGTGTATTTATTTTGATACGATTTTACATTATTCTCTGTTTATTTTGTATATATATTTTTATACATTTTACTTAATTTATGTGTATTTTGTATATATATTTCATACAAATTTACATTATTTTATTTTATTTTTTGTATATTTATACAAATTTTCGTTATTTTATGTGTATTTTGTATATATATTTCATACAAATATACGTATTTTTATGTATTTTGTATATTTATTTTGACACGAATTTACATTATTTATGTGTATTTTATATATATTTTATACTTATTTTACTTATGTGTGTATGTATATTTTTATTATTTTATGTATTCATATATATTTTGATACAAATTTACATTATTTTATATGTATTTCACTTTATTGTGTATATATATTTTTATACATTATTTAATGTTTATTTTGAATATATATTTTTATACTAATTCATGTTATTTTATGTGTATTTGTATATATATTTTCATACAAATTTATATTATTTTATGTGTATTTTGTACATATATTTCATTACAAATTTACCTTATTTATGTTTATTTTGTATATTTATTTCATTCAATTTTAAATTATTTTATGTGTATATTTGTATTTGTATTTAGGTTATTTTATGTGTATTTTCTATATATATTTTCATCCAAAATTCCATTATTTTTGGTATTTTGTTAATTTGATTCGATACGAATTTAGATTATTTCATTGGTATTTTGTATACATATTTTTATACGCATGTACATTATTTAATGTGTGTTTTTTTATATATATTTTTTGCAAATTTACTTTATTTTATGTGCATTTTTGTACATATATTTTTATAGAAATTTGCGTTATTTTATGTGTATTTTGTATATGTTTTCTCATACAAATTTACATTATTTTATTGGTATTTTGTTTATTTATTTTGATACGAATTACATTATTATATGTGTATTTTGTACAAATTTCTTATACGTATTTACATTATTTAATGAGTATTTTGTTTATATATTTTTATACAAATCCACTTTATTATATGTGTATTTTTATAAATATTTTGATACAAATTTACATTATTTTATGTACTTTGTATATATATTTCAATTCAAATTTAGCTTATTTTATGTGTATTTTGTATATCCATTTTCATACAAATTTAGTTACTTTTGTGTATTTTTGTGTATAGTTTTATACAAATTTACGTTATTTAATGTGTATTTTGTATTTTTATATTTATACAAATACACATTCTTGTATTGGTATTTTGTTTATTTATTTTGATATTTATGTGTATTTACTTAATTTTATGTGTATTTTGTATATATATTTTTATAGAAATCTACCTTATTTTATGTGTATTCGTATATATATTTTGAAACAAATTTACATTGTTTATATGTATTTTGCATATCTATTTAAATACAGATTTACCTTATTGTATGTGCATTTTGTAAATTTATTTTAATACAAATTAATTTTTTTATGTGTAGTTTTTAAAAAAATGCGTATTTTATGGGTATTTTGCATCTTAATTTTCATACAAATTTACATTATTTTATTAACATTCTGTGTATTCATTTTGATACGATTTTACATTATTCTATTTGTGTTTTGTATATATTTTTTATATATATTTACATTATTTAATGTGTATTTTGTATATATATTTTATACAATTTTACGTTATTTTAAGTGTATTTGTTTATATATTTTCATTCAAATTTACATTATTTTAAGTGTATTTTGTATATGTATTTAAATACAAATTTACCTAATTTTATGTGTATTTTGTATATTTATTTTCATACAAATTTAAATTATTTTTGTGTATTTTTGTATATAGTTTTATACAAATTTATGTTATTTCATGTGTATTTTGTATATCTATTTTCATATAAATACACATTCTTTTATTGATATTTTGTTTATTTATTTTGACGCGAATTTACATTATTTAATTGTGTATATGTATTTTTATAAAAATATGCTTTATTTCATGGGTATTTTGCATCTTTATTTTCATACAAATTTACATTATTTTATTGATATTCTGCTCATTCATTTTGATACGATTTGACTTTATTCTATGTGTATTTTGTATATTATTTTCATACAAATTTACATTATTTTATGTGTATTTGTTTATATATTTTGACACAAATTTACAATATTTTATGGGTATTTTGTATATATATTTCAAAAGAAATTTACCTAGTTTTACGCGTATCTTGTATATCTATTTTCATACAAATTCAAATTATTTCTATGTATTTTTGTATATATTTTAATACAAATTTTAGTTATGTTATGTGTATTTTGTAAATTTCTTTTTATTCAAATATATATTATTTTATTGGTATTTTGTTGATTTATTTTGATACGAATTTACATTATTTTATATGTACTTTGTATATATATTTTTATACGCATTTACATTATTTAATATTTATTTTGAATATATATTTTTATACAAATTCATGGTATTTTATGTGTATTTGTATATATATTTTCATATAAATTTACATTATTTGATGTGTATTTTGTACATATATTTCATTACAAATTTACCTTATTTTATGTTTATTTTGTATATTTATTTCATTTAATATTAAATTATTTTATGTGTATATTTGTATTTGTATTTAGGTTATTTTATGTGTATTTTCTATATATATTTCCATCGAAAAATTACATTATTTTATTGGTATTTTGTTAATTTAATTCGATAAGAATTTAGATTATTTCATAGGTATTTTGTATACATATTTTTATACGCATTTACATTATTTAATGTGTGTTTTGTATATATAATTTTATGCAAATTTACTTTATTTTATGTGCATTTTTGTACATATATTTTTATAGAAATTTCCGTTCTTTTATGTGTATTTTGTATATGTTTTCTCATACAAATTTACATTATTTTATTGGTATTTTGTTTATTTATTTTGATACGAATTACATTATTATATGTGTATTTTGTACATATCTTTTATACGTATTTACATTATTTAATGTGTATTTTGTTTATATATTTTTATACAAATTTACGTTATTATATGTGTATTTGTATAAATAGTTTGATACAAATTTACATTATTTTATGTATTTTGTATATATATTTCAATTCAAATTTAGCTTATTTTAAGTGTATTTTGTATATCTATTTTCATACAAATTTAATTACTTTTGTGTATTTTTGTATAAAGTTTTATACAAATTTACGTTATTTTATGTGTATTTTGTATATTTTTATTTATACAAATACTCATTCTTTTATTGGTATTTTGTTTATCTATTTTGATACCAATTTACATTATTTTATGTGTATTTTGTATACATTTTTTTATACTTATTTACTTCATTTTATGTGTATTTTGTATATATATTTTTATAGAAATCTTCGTTATTTTGTGTATTCGTATATATATTTTGAAACAAATTTACATTGTTTTATATGTATTTTGCATATCTATTTCAATACAAATTTACCTTAATGAATGTGCATTTTGTATATTTATTTTAATGCAAATTTAAATATTTTATGTGTATTTTGGTATATATATATTTTATAAAAAATGCGTTATTTTATGGGTATTTTGCATCTTTGTGTATTCGTATATATATTTTGATACAAATTTACATTATTTATGTGTATTTTGCATATCTATTTCAATACAAATGTACTTTATTGTATGTGCATTTTGTATATTTATTTTAATACAAATTAAATTATTTTATGTGTATTTTTGTATATATATTTTTATGCAAATATGCGTTATTATATGGGTATTTTGCATCTTTATTTTCATACAAATTTACATTATTTTATTGATATTCTGTTTATTTATTTTGATACGATTTAACATTATTCTATGTGTATTTTGTATATATATTTTTTATACATATTTACATTATTTAATGTTTATTTTGTATATATATTTGATCCAAATTTACATTATTTTATGTGTATTTTGTATATGTATTTCAATACAAATTTGCCTAATTTTATGTGTATTTTGCATATCTATTTTCAAACAAATTTAAATTATTTTTGTGTATTTTTGTATATATTTTTATACAAATTTTAGTTATTTTATTTGTATTTTGTATATATATTTTCCTACATATATACGTATACGTATATATACATATATATAGATTATTTCATAGGTATTTTGTATACATATTTTTATACGCATGTACATTATTTAATGTGTGTTTTGTATATATATTTTTATGCAAATTTACTTTATTTTATGTGCATTTTTGTACATATATTTTTATAGAAATTTGCGTTATTTTGTGTATTTTGTATGTTTTCTCATACAAATTTACATTATTTTATTGGTATTTTGTTTATTTATTTTGATACGAATTACATTATTATATGTGTATTTTGTAAAAAAAATTATACGTATTTACATTATTTAATGAGTATTTTGTTTATATATTTTTATACAAATTCACTTTATTATATGTGTATTTTTACAAATATTTTGATACAAATTTACATTATTTTATATACTTTGTATATATATTTGAATTCAAATTTAGCTTATTTTATGTGTATTTTGTATATCTATTTTCATACAAATTTAATTACTTTTGTGTATTTTTGTGTATAGTTTTAAACAAATTTACGTTATTTAATGTGTATTTTGTATATTTATATTTATACAAATACACATTCTTTTATTGGTATTTTGTTTATTTATTTTGATACGAATTTACATTATTTTATGTGTATTTTGTATACATTTTTTTATACGTATTTACTTAATTTTATGTGTATTTTGTATATATATTTTTATAGAAATCTACCTTATTTCATGTGTATTCGTATATATATTTTGAAACAAATTTACATTGTTTATATGTATTTTGCATATCTATTTTTGTGTATTCTGTATTTTTTTTATACATATTTACATTATTTAATGTTTATTTTGTATATATATTTTATCCAAATTTACGTTATTTTATGTGTATTTGTTTATATATTTTCAAACAAACTTACTTTATTTTATGTGTATTTTGTATATGTATTTCAATACAAATTTTCCTAATTTTATGTGTATTTTGCATATCTATTTTCAAACAAATTTAATTTATTTTTGTGTATTTTTGTATATATTTTCATACAAATTTTAGTTCTTTTATTTGTATTTTGTATATATATTTTCCTACAAATATACATTCTTTTATTGGAATTTTGTTCATTTATTTTGATACGAATTTACATTATTTTATGTGTATTTTGTATATATAATTTTCTACGTATTTAAATTATTTTATGTGTATTTTGTATATACATTTTCATAAAAATTTACGTTATTTTATTGTGTGTATTCGTATATATTTTGATACAAATTTTATACAAATTCATGTTATTTTATGTGTATTTGTATATATATTTTCATACAAATTTATATTATTTTATGTGTATTTTTACATTTATTTCATTATTAATTTAACTTTTTTATGTTTATTTTGTATATTTATTTCATTAAATTTTAAATTATTTTATGTGTATATTTGTAATTGTATTTAGGTTATTTTATATTTATTTTCTATATATATTTTCATTCAAAATTACAATATTTTATTGGTATTTTCTTAATTTAATTCGATACGAATTTAGATTATTTCATAGGTATTTTGTATACATATTTTTATACTCATTTACATTATCTAATGTGTGTTTTGTATATATATTTTTATGCAAATTTATTTTATGTGCATTTCTGTACATATATTTTTATAGAAATTTACGTTATTTTATGTGTATTTTGTATATGTTTTCTCATACAAATTTACATTATTTTATTGGTATTTTGTTTATTTATTTTCATACGAATTACATGATTATATGTGTATTTTGTATATATTTTTTATACGTATTTACATTATTTAATGTGTATTTTGTTTATATATTTTTATACATATTTACGTTATTATATGTGTATTTGTATAAATATTTTGATACAAATTTGCTTTATTTTATGTATTTTGTATATATATTTCAATTCAAATTTAGCTTATTTTGTGTATTTTATATATCTATTTCCATACAAATTTAATTACTTCTGTGTATTTTTGTATATAGTATTATATAAATTTACGTTATTTTATTCGTATTTTTTATATTTATATTTATACAAATACACATTCTTTTATTGGTATTTTCTTTATTTATTTTGATACGAATTTACATTATTTTATGTGTATTTTGTATACATTTTTTATACGTATTTACTTCATTTTATGTGTATTTTGTATATATATTTTCATAGAAATCTACGTTATTTTATGTGTATTCGTATATATATTTTGAAACAAATTTACATTGTTTTATATGTATTTTGCATATCTATTTCAATACAAATTTAAATTAGTGTATGTGTATTTTGTATATTTATTTTAATACAAATTTAAATTTTTTATGTGTATTTTGGTATATCTATTTTTTTTTAAAAATGCGTTATTTTATGGGTATTTTTCTTCTTTATTTTCATACAAATTTACATTATTTTATTAATATTCTGTGTATTTATTTTGATACGATTTTACATTATTCTATTTGTGTTTTGTATATATTTTTTTATACATATTTACATTATTTAATTTGTATTTTGTATATATATTTTATACAAATTTACGTTATTTTAAGTGTATTTGTTTATGTATTTTCATTCAAATTTACATTATTATATGTGTATTTTGTATACGTATTTCAACACAAATTTACCTAATTTTATGTGTATTTTGTATATTTATTTTCATACAAATTTAAATTATTTTTGTGTATTTTTGTATATTTTTTATACAAATTTAGGTTATTTTATGTGTATTTTGTATATCTATTTTCATACAAATACACATTCTTTTATCGATATTTTGTTTATTTATTTTGACACGAATTTACATTATTTAATGTGTATTTTGTATATATATTTTTATACGTATTTACATCATTTCATGTGTATTTTGTATATATATTTCTATAGAAATCTACGTTATTTTATGTGTATTCGTATATATATTTTGAAACAAATTTACATTGTTTTATGTGTATTTTGCATATTTTTTCAATACAAATTTACCTTATTGTATGTGCATTTTGTATATTAATTTTAATACAAATTTAATTATTCTATGTGTATTTTTGTATATGTATTTTTATAAAAATATGCTTTATTTTATGGGTATTTTTGCATCTTTATTTTCATACAAATTTACATTATTTTATTGATATTCTGTGTATTTATTTTGATACAATTTTACATTATTCTATGTGTATTTTGTATATATATTTTATACAAATGTACGTTATTTTATGTGTATT
The DNA here is from genome assembly GCF_024679095.1 of Eriocheir sinensis. NCBI lineage: Eukaryota > Metazoa > Arthropoda > Malacostraca > Decapoda > Varunidae > Eriocheir > Eriocheir sinensis. Next base: position 136,179 of record NW_026112359.1, on the reverse strand, counting down.
TGTTTTCATTTCATACAAATTTACATTATTTTATGTGTATTTTGTACATGTATTTAAATACAAATTTAACTAATTATATGTGTATTTTGTATATCTATTTTCATACAAATTGATATTATTATTTTTTTTTGTGTATATATTTTTATACAAATTTTCGTTATTTTATGTGTATTTTGTATATTTATTTTCCTACAAATATATGTTTTTTATCGGAATTTTGTTTATTTATTTTGATACGAATTTACATTATTTTAGGTGTATTTGATATATATATATATATATATATATATATATATATATATATATATATATATATATATATATATATATATATATATATATATATATATATATATATATATATATATATATATATATATTATATACATAAAATATATATATATATATAAATACATAAAATATATATACATATACAACACACACATAAAATAATTTAAATGAAATGAAATAAAATGTAAAAAATAAATATATAAATATGTATAAATATATATGTAAATATGTATATAAAACTTTGAATTGTATAAATTTGTGAAATTTTGCATATGTGCAGATACTACCTGACAGCCCAGTTTTTTAATGAAGATGTGCAAAATGCACGTAAATAATGAAAATACTAAAATATACAAAATACACATTAAATAATGTAAATGCGTGTAATATGTAAAATATATATACGAATACACAATAACAACAACGTAGTTTTTATGAAAAGATATGTACAAAATACACACAAAATACTAATAAGTAGAAAAATATAAAATATATATACATAAAAAATAGTGTAAATTATGTAAGGAAAATATATACAAAATACCTAGAATAATGTAATATATATATATATATATATATATATATATATATATATATATATATATATATATATATATATATATATATATATATATATATATATATATATATATATATATATATATATATATATATATATATAAATATGTATATATTATAAATATATATATCACTAATAAATGTACAATATTTGTTACCCAAAAATGTAAGTAAATACCCATAAATTACCTTACATTACTCATATTTAAAATATATACACACAAATACACATAAATAATTAAATTTGTGTGAAAATAAATATACAAAATACATACAATAAGGTAATTTTATTGAAATAGATATGCTAAATACACATAAAATATAATTTGTATCAAACATATATACGAATACACAAAATAAAATAACGTAAATTTTTTGAAAATATATGAAAATACACATAAATAATGTAATACGTAGAAACATATATATTTAAAATACACATAAAATAATTCATGTCAAATGAATAAACAAATTTCAATAAAAAGAATGTATATTTGTAGGAAAATATATATACAAAATACAAATAAAATAACTAAAATCTAATGTAAAATATATACAAAAAATACACAAAAATAATTAAAATTTGTTTGAAAATAGATATGCAAATACATAAAAATTAGGCAAATTTGAATTGAAATACATATACAAAACACATTAAATAATGAAATATAAAATGTATAAAATATATAAGATATATAAACAAATACATATAAAATAACGTACATTTGCATAAAATATATATAACATATATTAAATAATGTAAATATGTATAAAATATATACAAAATACACAGAATAATGTAAAATCGTTCAAAATAAATAAACAGAATATAAATAAAATAATGTAAATTTGTATGAAAATAAAGATGCAAAATACACTCCATATAATAACAACGCATATTTGTTTAAAATATACATACACAAAAAACATATAAAAATAATTGAATTTGTATTAAAATAAATATACAAAATGCACATACAATAAAGTAAATTGTATTGAAATAGATATACAAAATACACATCAATAATGTGAAATTTGTATCAAAATATATATATAACGAGATTCACATAAAAATAATAAAATTTCTATGAAAATATACATATTAAAAATACATTTAAATGATGTGAAATAGTATAAAAATATATATACCAAATACATCTAAAATAAATGTAAATTCATTATCCAAAATAGAAAGAATGTATATATGTAGTGTATTAAGATAAATATACAAAAATAATATAAGAAAAATAACTAAAATTTGTATAAAATATATATACAAAAATACACAAAAATTAGTTTCAATTTGTATGAAAATATCAGATATAATAAAATGTAATAACATATAATTAGTTAAATTTTTGATTAAATACATAATACAAAATACACACATGAAATAATGTAATTTGTATATGAATGATGGCTGAAATGATACACATAATATAATCGTACATTTTATAAAATATATAAACAAAAAATAATAATATAAAATAATGAAAAAAATTTTATCGTAAATAAATACAAAGAATGCTCCAATAAAATAATGTAAATTTGTATGAAAATAAAAATGCAAAAATAATTCATAAAATAAAGTATATTTTTATAAAAAATACATAAACAAAATACACATTATGGAAATAATTAAATTTTGTATTAAAATTAATATACAAATGCATGTATACAATATGGTAAATTTGTATTGAAATAGATATGCAAAACACACATAAAAAAGCAATGTAAATTTTCATTTCAAAAATATATATACGAATACACATAAAAACGTACTTTATAAGATTTCTATAAAAAGAATGTAAAATACATACAAAAATACACAAAATAATTTACCCTTGTATGAAAATAAACATATGTCAAAATACACATAAGATTAGGTAAACTTGTATTGAAATACGTATACAAATAAACAAAATAATATAAATTTGAATGAAAATACATATACAAAATAAACATAAAATAAGGTAAATTTGTAATGAAATATATGTACAAAATACAATATAAATAATATAAATTTGTATGAAAATATATATATAAATACACATAAAATAGCATTTTAATTAGTATAAAAAATAAATATTCAAGATAAACATTAAATAATGTATAAAAATATATAAACACATAAAGTAAATTTGTATTGAAATAGATACAAAAATACACATAAATAATGTAAATTTGTATCAAATATATATACGAATACATCTAAAAAGAGTAAATTTCTTTGAAAATATACACACAATACATATCTAATGATGTAAATACATAAAAAAATATATATATATATATATATATATATATATATATATATATATATATATATATATATATATATATATATATATATATATATATATATATATATATATATATATATATATATATATATATATATATATATATATATATATATATATATCAAATACACCTAAAATAATGTAACTATCAAAATAAATAAACAAATTCCGATAAAACCCATATTTGTTAGGAAAAATAAATACCTAAAATACACATAAAATAACGAAAATTTGTATAAAATATGTACAAAAAAAAAATCACTTGTATGAAAATAGATATACAAAATACACATATAATTAGTTAAATTATTTAAATACATGTACAAAATACACGTAAAATTATGTAAATTAATGAAAACAAATACATATAAAATAATGTACATTTGTATAAAATATATACTAAATACATAGAATAATGTAAAATCGTATAAAATAAGTACACAGAATATCAATAAAATAATTTAAATTTGTATGAAATAAAGATGTAAAATACCTTCTAAAAATAAAAGTATTTTTTTAAATATATACAAAAATACATAGAATAATTAAATTTTGTATTAAAATTAATATACAAAATGCACATACAATAAGGTTAATTTGTATTAAAAAATACGCAAAATACACATAAAAACAGTGTCTTTAATTTGTTTCAAAAATATATACATGAATACACATAAAATAGCGTTGACTTCTATAGGAATATATATACAAAAATACACATGAGATGATGTAAAATACGGTATAAAAAATATATATACAAAAATAATACATTTAAATAATGTAAATTCAACGTCCAAAATAAAAAAATAAACAAAATATCAATACAAAACATAATGTGTATTTTATATAGTTTTAAAAAAATATATATTTTTTAATGTGTATTTTTTATATATATATATATATATATATATATATATATATATATATATATATATATATATATATATATATATATATATATATATATATATATATATATATATATATATATATATATATATATATATATATATATATATATATATATATATATATATTTATACAAATACACATTACTTTATTGGTATTTGTTTATTTATTTGATACTAATTTACTTTTATTTTATAAAAGTATTTTGTATACATTTTTTTCTCTCTCTACAATATTTTACTTAATTTTATGGGAATTTGGATATATATTTTTTCATAGAAATCTACCTTTATTTCATTAATATATTCTCTCATGTATATATATTTTGAAACAAATTTACATTGTTTGCTATGTATTTTGCATATCTATTTGTGTATTCTATTTATTTTTGTTATACATAGAAAAATGTAAATCGTAATGTAAAATAAAGTAAACAGAATATCAATAAACTAATTTAAATTTCTAGGTGAAAATAAAGATGCAAAATACCCATAAGATAAAGCATATTTTTTTTAAAAATACATATAAAAAATACACATAGAATAATTAAATTTGACATTAAGATTAATATACAAAATGCACACATACACAATAAGAGTGTAAATTTGTACATTGAAAAAACGCAAAAATACAAATAAAACAGTGTAAATTTGTTTCAAAATATATATACGAATACACATAAAATAACGTAGATTTCTATGAAATATATATACAAAAATACTACATGAAATTATGTAAATACGTATAAAAAAATATATATATATATATATATATATATATATATATATATATATATATATATATATATATATATATATATATATATATATATATATATATATATATATATATATATATATATATATATAAAATACATATTCAGTAAATGTACTCATTCATTAAGTCAAAATAAATAAACAAAAAATCATGAAAAGACTTGTATTTGTATAGAAAATAAATAATAGATAATAAATTTGTATGAAATATATATGCAAGATACATTAAATAATGTAAATGTAACTATAAAAAAATATATATAAAAAACAAATAGAATAATGTAAAATACGTATCAAAATAAATAAATACACTGAATATTAATAAAAATAATGTAAATTTTATGAAAATAAAGATGCAAAAAATCCCATCAAATAGCAAGCATTTCTTATAAAAATATATATACCAAAATACACATAAAATATTTAAATTTGCCATTGAAATACAAATATACAAAATGCACAGCATACAATAAGGTAAACTTCTATTGAAAGAGATATTGCAAAATCCATATAAAAACAATGTAAATTTGTTTCAAAAATATATATAGGAATACACATAAAATAACGTAGATTTCTATAAAATATATATACAAAATACACATAAAATTAAGGTAAATACGTATAAAAATGTAAACAAAATACATAAAATAATATAAAATTCGAATCAAAAATAAATAAACAAAATATCAATAATAAAGAATGTGTATTTGTATAAATATAAATGTACATAATACATATACAAAATATAAAACGTAAAAATAAGGTAATGATTTGTAATGAAATATATGTACAAAATACACATAAAATAATGTAAATTTATGCTTGAAAATATATATACAAATACACATAAAATACTAAGAATTTAGAGCAAATTATATATTCAAAATAAATATTAATAATGTAAATGCAAGTATGTAAATATATAAAAATGCATATAAAAATAAATGTAAACTGTATCAATATAAATCAACAAATAATAAAATAATAAATATTTGAATGAAAATAGATTTACAAAATACACATAACATAAATCTAAAATTTGTATTGAAATATATTAAAAATACATAAAAATAATTTGAGTTTATATGAAAATAGATATTCAAAATACACATAAAACTAGGTAAATTCTTTTGAAATATATATACAAAATACCCATAAAATATTGTAACTTGTGTCAAAATATATAAACAACTACATAAAAGAACGTAAATTTGTATGAAAAAATACATACAAAATACACATAGAATAATGTCAAATCGTAATCAAAATGAATGAGTTAGTAATACTGGGTCAAAATAACGTAAATTTGTATGGCGAAAATAAAGATGCAAAATACCCACAAAATAAAAGTATATTTATATAAAATACATATACAAAAAATACACATAGAATAAATTAAATTTGTATTAAAAATTAATATACAAAATGCATATACAATAAGGTAAATTTGTAATGAAAAAATACAAAAATACACTTAAAAAGTGTAAATTTGTTTAAAATCCATATAATGAATACACATAATATAAATGTAGATTTCTATAGAAATATGAGCATACAAAATACACATGAAATGATGTAATTACGTTTAAAATATATATACAAAATAAACGTTAAATAATTCTAAATTCGTGCCAAAGTAAATAAACAGTATCAATAAAAGAATGTGTATTTGTATGAAAATAGATTTACAAATACTTGGTAAATAAATTCCTAAGTTTATAGATAAACTATATACAAAAAATGTTACATAAAATAATTTAAATTCAGTATGAAAATAAATATGACAAAATATTACATAAAAATTATTTTGTATATCTGTTTTATACAATGGGACTTTATTATATGTGAATTTGTTTTCATTTCATATAAATTTCATATTATTTAATGTGTATTTAAAATATGTATTTAAATACAATTTAATTGATTATATATGTATTTTATAATCTATTTTCATATAAATTGAAATTTATGTTATGTTATGTTATGCAAGTTTTTTTGTATATATTTTTATTCAAATTTTCGTAATCTTATAAAAAATATATATACCAGTACACATAAAATATTTAAATTTGCATTGAAATAAATATACAAATGCACATAATAAGGTAAATTTGTATTGAAAGAGATATGCAAGAATATATAAAAAAACATTTTAAATTTGTTTCAAAATATATATATGAATACAACAGTATAGATTTCTATAAAAATATATACAAAATACATAAAAATTAAGTAAATATATATAAAAAAAATGTATACAAAAAATACACATAAATAATGTAAATTGAATTAAAAACAAATAAACAAAATAATTAATTAAAAAATGTGTATTTGGATAAATATAAATATACAAAATACACATACAAAAATAAACATAAATAAGGTAGATTTGTAATAAAAATATATGTACAAAATACACATACAATAATGTAAATTTATATGAAAATATATACAAATACATATAAAATACCAAGAATTGTATAAAAAATATATATTCAAAATAAATATTAAATAATGTAAAAGCGTATAAAAATATATATACAAAGTACAGAAAATAATGTAAATTGTATTAATAAAATCAACAAAACACAAATAAAATAATATATATTTGAATGAAAATAAATTTAAAATAATACATAATATAACTAAAATTTGTATAAAATATATACAAAAATACATATAAATAATTTGATTTGTATGAAAAATAGATATACAAATACACATAAAACTAGGTAAATTTCTTTTGAAATGTATATACAAAATACCAGTAAAATATTGTAAATTTGTGTCAAATATATAAGTAAATTCACATAAAATAACATAAAATTTGTATGAAAAATATATACAAAATACACTTAGAATAATGTCAATTGTATCAAAATGAATGAGCAGGATATCAATAAAATAATGTAAATTTGTATTGAAAAATATGCAACATACATTGTTTACTCATATTAAATTTATATTATTTATTGGTATTTTTATTTATTTATTTGATACGAATTACATGAGTATATGTATTTGTAATATTATTTTTATACGTATTGCTATTATTTAATGTATTTTGTTTATATATTTCACACAAATTCAGCATTATATGTATTTGTATAAATATGGATACAAATTTGTTTTATTTCATGCATTTGGTATATATATTTCAATTCAATTTTAATACAAATTTAATTATGCTATGTATTTTTGTAAATGTATATTTATAAAAATATGCTTTATTTTATGGGTATTTTTGCAACTTTATTTTCATATACAAAATTACATTATTTTGTATTGGATATTGTGTATTTATTTTGGATATGATTTTACATTATTCTATTATATTTTGGTATATTTATTTTATGTAATAAATATGGAGTCGTTATTTTATGTGAATTTAGTTTTATTTCAGTATATACAATTTGCATTATTTATGTATGTACAAAGCAAAAAACACATAAAATAAATGTGGTAGACGCAGGTATGAAATGAAAAAGAATATATTTTATATAAAATATATATACAAAATAAGGTATAGAATAATGTAAATCATATTAAAATAAATAATAACAGAATATCAATAAAATAATGTAAATTTGTATGCAAATAACAAAGATGCAAAATAACCTATAATATAAAGCATATTTTTATAAAATACATATACAAAAATACATAGAATAATCAAATTTGTATTAAAATTAATATACAAAATGCACATACAATAAGCAGTAAATTTGTATTGAAATAGATATGCAAAATACACATAAAACAATGTGAATTTGTTTCAAAATATATATAATGAATAGTCACACATAAAATAACGCAGATTTCTCATAGAAATATATATACAAAATATACTTCAAATAATGTAAATACGTATAAAATATATATACAAAATATACATAAAATAATGTGTAATTCAAAGTCAAAATAAATAAACAAATATTCCATTCAAAAGAATGTGTATTTGTATGGAAAATAGATATACAAAATACACATAAAATAACCTAAATTTGTATAAAAATCTATAAACAAAATACACAAAAATAATTTCATTTTTGTAATGAAATATATGTACAAAATACAAAAATAATGTAAATTTATGAGAAAATATATATACAAATACACATAAAATACCATGAATTTGTATAAAATATATATTCAAAATAAATATTAAATAATGTAAATGTGTATAAAATATATATAAAAATTATATATAAATAATGTAAATTGTATCAATATAAATCAATGAAAATACCAATAAAATAATATATACCTTGAACATGAAAATAGATTATAAAAATACACATAACATAACTTAAAATTCTGTAGGATTGAAATATATACAAATATATAAAAATAATTTGAGTTTGTATGAAAATAGATATATTCAAAATACATATATAAAACTAGGTAATTTTTTTGAAATATGTATACAAAAATAACTACATATAAATATTGTAAATTTGTGTCAAAATATAAATAAATACACATAAAATAACGTAAATATGTATGAAAATATATACAGACAAAATACACATAGAATAATGTCAAATCGTATCATGTATGAATGAGCAGAATATCAATAAAATTATGTAATTTAAAGGGTGTATGAAAAATGAAAGATGCAAAATACTCCGATAAAATAAAAGCTATATTTTTATAAAAATACATTATACTAAAAAATACACATAGAATAATTTAATTTGTATTGAAATTAATATATAAAATCTCATATATACAATAAGGTATAATTTGTATTGAAAAATACAGTAAAATACACATACAAAGTGTAAATTTAAAATCTATATACGAATATACAGTAATCATTAAATAACGTAGATTTCTATAGAAATATATATACAAAATACACATGAAATGATGTAAATTTTTATAAGAATATATAAACAAAATGCACATTAAATAATTTAAATTCTCGTCAAAATAAATAAACAAAATATCCAATAAAAGAATGTGTATTTGTATGAAAAAGATATACAAAATACATAAAATAAGCTAAATTTGTATAAAAACTATATTATGCAAAAATACACACAAAAATAATTTAAATTTGTATGGAAATAAATATACAAAATACACATAAAGTTAGGTAAATTTGTATTGAAATATATATACAAAATACACATTCAAATAATGGAAATTTGAATGAAAATATATAAACATATACAGTGCAATATAATATGTTAAATTTGTATATATATATATATATATATATATATATATATATATATATATATATATATATATATATATAAAATATATATACAAAACACATATAGAATAATGTAATATAAATATAATCAATATAAATACACAGAATATTAATAAAATAATGTAAATTTGTATGAAAATAAAGATGCAAAATAGCGATAAAATAAAAGTATATTTTAATAAAATATATATACCAAAATACACATAAATTATTAAAATTTGTATTAAAATAAATATAAAAATGCACATACAATTAAGTAAATTTGTATTGAAAAAGGTATGCGAAATACACATAATATATGTACGAATACACATTAAATAACGTTGATTTCTATAAAATATATATACAAAATACACATAAATGAAGTAAATACGTATAAAAATATATACAAAATACACATAAAAATCGCGTCAAATAAATAAACAAAATAATAAAAGAATGTATTTGTAGGAAAGCATTAAATAATGTAAACTCGCGTCAAAATAAATAAACAAAATATCAATAAAAGAATGTAATTTGTATGAATATAGATATACAAAATACACATGAAATAACCTAAATTTATAAAACTATATAAAAAAACAAAATGTAAATAAATATATAAAATGTAAAACATATAAATTAGGTAAATTTGTATATAAATACATATACAAAATACACTTAAAATAATGTAAATTTGAATGAAAATATATAAACAAATACACGTAAAATAATGTAAATTTGTATAAAACTATATACAAAATACATAAAATAATGTAAATATGCATAAAGAAATAAATACAAAACTAAAATAGAATAATGTAAAATAGTATCAAATAAATACACAGAATATTAATAAAATAATGGAAATTTGTATGAAAATTTAGATGCAAAATACCCATAAAATAACGCATTTTTTATAAAAATATATATACCAAAACAAACATAAAATATATATATATATATTTTTTTTAAATAAATATACAAAATGCACATACAATAAGGTAAATTTGCATTGAATTAGATATAAAAAAAACATATAACACAATGTAAATTTGGTTCAAAATATATATACGAATATTAAAATAACGTAGATTTCTATAAAAATATATACAAAATACAATATAAATTAATTAAATACGTATAATAATATGTAAAAAATACACATAAAATAATGTAAATTCGTATAAAAATAAATAAAAAAAATACCAATAAAAGAATGTGTATTTGTATAAATATAAATATACAAAATACACATAAAATAACGTAAATTTATATAAAACTATATACAAAAATACACAAAAGTAATTAAATTTGTATGAAAATAGATAAACAAAATACACATAAAATAAGCTAATTTTGAATTGAAATATATATACAAAATACATAAAATAATGTAAATTTGTATCAAAATATTTATACAAATACACTTATAATAACAAATTTGTTTAAAAACACGTAAACAAAATACACATTAAATAATGTGAATACGTATAAAAAAATATGTACAAAATACACATATAATCATATAGTTCGTATCAAAATAAATAAACAAAATACCAATAAAATAATGTATATATGTGTGAGAAAACATATACAAACTACACATAAAATAACGCAAATTTCTATAAAAATATATGTACAAAAATGCACAAAAAATAAAGTAAATTTGCATAATTCGTATATATATTTTGAAACAAATTTACATTGTTTATATGTATTTTGCATATCTATTTTTGTGTATTCTGTATTTTTTTTATACATATTTACATTATTTAATGTTTATTTTGAATATATATTTTATCCAAATTTACGTTATTTTATGTGTATTTGTTTATATATTTTCAAGAAACTTACTTTATTTTATGTGTATTTTGTATATGTATTTCAATACAAATTTTCCTAATTTTATGTGTATTTTGCATATCTATTTTCAAAGAAATTTAATTTATTTTTTGTGTATTTTTGTATATATTTTCATACAAATTTTACTTCTTTTATTTGTATTTTGTATATATATTTTCCTACAAATATACATTCTTTTATTGGAATTTTGTTCATTTATTTTGATACGAGTTTACATTATTTTATGTGTATTATGTATATATAATTTTCTACGTATTTAAATTATTTTATGTGTATTTTGTATATACATATTCATAAAAATTTACGTTATTTTATTTTGTGTATTCGTATATATTTTGATACTAATTTTATACAAATTCATGCTATTTTATGTGTATTTGTATATATATTTTCATACAAATTTATATTATTTTATGTGCAGTTTTACATTCATTTCATTATTAATTCACCTTTTTTTATGTCTATTTTGTATATTTATTTCATTAAATTTTAAATAATTTGATGTGTATATTTGTAATTGTATTTAGGTTATTTATATTTATTTTCTCTATATATTTTCATTCAAAATTACATTATTTTATTGGTATTTTCTTAATCTAATTCGATACGAATTTAGATTATTTCATAGGTATTTTGGATACATATTTTTATACTCATTTACATTATCTAATGTGTGTTTTGTATATATATTTTTATGCAAATTTATTTTAATGTGCATTTCTGTACATATATTTTTATAGAAATTTATGTTATTTTATGTGTATTTTGTATATGTTTTCTCATACAAATTTACTTTATTTTATTGGTATTTTGTTTATTTATTTTTATACGAATTACATGATTATATGTGTATTTTGTATATATTTTTTTATACGTATTTACATTATTTAATGTGAATTTTGTTTATATATTTTTATACATATTTACGTTATTATATGTGTATTTGTATAAATATTTTGATACAAATTTGCTTTATTTTATGTATTTTGTATATATATTTCAATTCATATTTAGCTTATTTTGTGTGTATTTTATTTATCTATTTCCATACAAATTTAATTACTTCTGTGTATTTTTGTATATAGTATTATATAAATTTACGTTATTTTATTCGTATTTTTTATATTTATATTTATACAAATACACATTCTTTTATTGGTATTTTGTTTATTTATTTTGATACGAATTTACATTATTTTATGTGTATTTTGTATACATTTTTATAATGCATTTATTTCATTTTATGTGTATTTATATATATATATATATATATATATATATATATATATATATATATATATATATATATATATATATATATATATATATATATATATATATATATATATATATATATTTTCAGAATACGTTATTTTGTGTATTCGTATATATTTTGAAACAAATTTACATTGTTTTATATGTATTTTGTATATCTATTTCAATACAAATTTAAATTAGTGTATGTGTATTTTGTATATTTATTTTAATACAAATTTAAATTTTCTATGTGTATTTTGGTATATCAATTTTTTTTTTAAATGGGTTATTTTATGGGTATTTTTCTTCTTTATTTTCATACAAATTTACATTATTTTATTAATATTCTGTGTATTTGTTTTGATACGGTTTTATATTATTCTATTTGTGTTTTGTATATATATTTTTTATACATATTTACATTATATATATATATATATATATATATATATATATATATATATATATATATATATATATATATATATATATATATATATATATATATATATATATATATATATATATATATATATATTTTTTTTTTATACAAATTTACGTTATTTTAAGTGTATTTGTTTATGTATTTTCATTCAAATTTACATTATTATATGTGTATTTTGTATACGTATTTCAATACAAATTTACCTAATTATATGTGTATTTTGTATATTTATTTTCATACAAATTTAAAATATATTTGTGTATTTTTGTATATAGTTTGATACAAATTTAGGTTATTTTATGTGTATTTTGTATATCTATTTTCATACAAACACACATTCTTTTATTGATATTTTGTTTATTTATTTTGACGCGAATTTATATTACTTAATGTGTATTTTGTATATATATTTTTATACGTATTTACATCATTTCATGTGTATTTTGTATATATATTCCTATAGAAATCAACGTTATTTTATGTGTATTCGTATATATATTTTGATACAAATTTACACTGTTTTATGTGTATTTTGCGTATTTTTTCTGTACAAATTGATCTTATTGTATGTGCATTTTGTATATTAATTTTAACACAAATTTTATTATTTTATGTGTATTTTTATATATGTATTTTTGAAAAAAATATGCTTTATTTTACGGGTATTTTGCATCTATTTTCATACAAATTTAAATTATTTTATTGATATTATGTGTACTTATTTTGATACGATTTTACATTATTCTATGTGTATTTTGTATATATATTTTATACAAATGTACGTTATTTTAAGTGTATTTGTTTTCATTTCATACAAATTTACATAATTTTATGTGTATTTTGTACATGTATTTAAATACAAATTTAACTAATTATATGTGTATTTTGTATATCTATTTTCATACAAATTGATATTATTTTTGTGCTTTTTTTTGTATATATTTTTATACAAATTTTCGTTATTTTATGTGTATTTTGTATATTTATTTTCCTACATATATACGTTTTTTATCGGAATTTTGTTTATTTATTTTGATACGAATTTACATTATTTTAGGTGTATTTGATATATATATATATATATATATATATATATATATATATATATATATATATATATATATATATATATATATATATATATATATATATATATATATATATATATATATATATATATATATATATTTTTATACTTATTTACATCATTTTATATATATTGTGTATGTATATTTTCATAGAAATTTACTCTATTTTAGGTGTATTCGTATATATATTTTGATACAAATTTACATTACTTATGTGTATTTTGCATATCTATTTCTATACAAATTTACTTTATTGTGTATATATATTTTTATACATTATTTACTGTTTATTTTTAATATATATTTTTATACTAATTCATGTTATTTTATGTGTATTTGTATATATATTTTCATACAAATTTATATTATTTTATGTGTATTTTGTACATATATTTCATTACAAATTTACCTTATTTATGTTTATTTTGTATATTTATTTCATTGAATTTTAAATTATTTTATGTGTTTATTTGTATTTAGGTTATTTTATGTGTATTTTCTATATATATAATTTCATCCAAAATTCCATAATTTTTTTGGTATTTTGTTAATTTGATTCGATACGAATTTAGATTATTTCATTGGTATTTTGTATACATATTTTTATAAGCATGTACATTATTTATTGTGTGTTTTGTATATATATTTTTATGCAAATTTACTTTATTTTATGTGCATTTTTGTACATATATTTTTATAGAAATTTGCGTTATTTTATGTGTATTTTGTATATGTTTTCTCATACAAATTTACATTATTTTATTGGTATTTTGTTTATTTATTTTGATACGAATTACATTTTTATATGTGTATTTTGTACAAATTTCTTATACGTATTTACATTATTTAATGAGTATTTTGTTTATATATTCTTATACAAATCCATTTTATTAAATGTGTATTTTTATAAATATTTTGATACTAATTTACATTATTTTATGTACTTTGTATATATATTTCAATTCAAATTTAGCTTATTATATGTGTATTTTGTATATTCATTTTCATACAAATTTAGTTACTTTTGTGTATTTTTGTGTATAGTTTTATACAAATTTACGTTATTTAATGTGTATTTTGTATTTTTATATTTATACAAATACACATTCTTGTATTGGTATTTTGTTAATTTATTTTGATACGAATTTACATTATTTTATATGTATTTTGTATACATTTTTTTATACGTATTTACTTAATTATATGTGTATTTTTTATATATATTTTTTATAGAAATCTACCTTATTTTATGTGTATTCGTATATATATTTTGAAACAAATTTACATTGTTTATATGTATTTTGCATATCTATTTAAATACAGATTTACCTTATTGTATGTGCATTTTGTAAATTTATTTTAATACAAATTCAATTATTTTATGTGTATTTTGGTATGTATATTTTTATAAAAAATGCGTATTTTATGGTTATTTTGCATCTTAATTTTCATACAAATTTACATTATTTTATTAACATTCTGTGTATTTATTTTGGTACGATTTTACACTATTCTTTTTGTGTTTTGTATATATTTTTTTATACATGTTTACATTATTTAATGTGTATTTTGTATATATATTTTATAAAATTTTACGTTATTTTAAGTGTATTTGTTCATATATTTTCATTCAAATTTACATTATTTTAAGTGTATTTTGTATATGTATTTAAATACAAATTTACCTAATTTTATGTGTATTTTGTTTATTTATTTTTATACAAATTCAAATTATTTTTGTGTATTTTTGTAAATAGTTTTATACAAATTTATATTATTTAATGTATATTTTGTATATCTATTTTCATATAAATACACATTCTATTATTGATATTTTGATTATTTATTTTGACGCAATTTACATTATTTAATTGTGTATATGTATTTTTATAAAAATATGCTTTATTTCATGGGTATTTTGCATCTTTATTTTCATACAAATTTACATTATTTTATTGATATTCTGCTCATTCATTTTGATACGAATTGACTTTATTCTATGTGTATTTGTATATTATTTTCATACAAATTTACATTATTTTATGTGTATTTGTTTATATATTTTGACACAAATTTACAATATTTTATGGTTATTTTGTATATATATTTCAAAAGAAATTTACCTAGTTTTATGTGTACTTTGTATATCTATTTTCATTTAAATTCAAATTATTTCTTGGTATTTTTGTTTATATTTTAAAACAAATTTGTTATGTTATGTGTATTTTGTAAATTTATTTCATTCAAATATATATTACTTTATTGGTATTTTGTTGATTTATTTTGATACGAATTTACATTATTTTATATGTACTTTGTATATATAATTTTATACGCATTTACATTATGTAATGTTGTATTATATGTATTTTGCATATCTATTTCAATACAAATTTACCTTAATGTATGTGCATTTTGTATATTTATTTTTATACAAATTCAAATATTTTATGTGTATTTTGGTATATATATTTTTAAAAAATGGGTATTTTGCATCTTAATTTACATACAAATTTATATTATTTTATTAAGATTCTGTGTATTTATTTTGATACGATTTTACATTATTCTATTTGTGTTTTGTATATATTTTTTTATATACATATTTACATTATTTAATGTGCATTTTTTATATATATATATATATATATATATATATATATATATATATATATATATATATATATATATATATATATATATATATATATATATATATATATATATATATATATATATATATATATATATATATATATATATATATATATATATATATATATATATATATATATATATATATATATATATATATATATAGAAATCTACGTTATTTTATGTGTATTCGTATATATATTTTGAAACAAATTTACACTGTTTTATGTGTATTTTGCATATTTTTTCAATATAAATTTACGTTATTGTATATGCATTTTTTATGTTAATTTTAATACAAATTTAGTTATTTTATGAGTATTTTGCATCTTTATTTTCATACAAATTTACATTATTTTATTGATATTCAGTGTATTTATTTTAATTCGATTTTATATTATTTTATATGTATTTTGTATATATATTTTATACAAATATACGTTACTTTATGTGTATTTGTTTTCATTTCATACAAATTTTTATTATTTTATGTGTATTTTGTTCATGTATTTAAATGTGTATTTTGTATATTTATTTTCCAACATATATACGTTCTTTCATCGGAATTTTCTTTATTTATTTTGATACGAATTTATATTATTTGAGGTATATTTGGTATATATATTTTTATACTAATTTACATCATTTTATATGTATTTGTATGTATATTTTCATATAAATTTACTCTATTTTATGAGTGTTCGTATATATATTTTGATACAAATTTACTTTATTAATGTGTATTTTGTTTATCTATTTCAATACAAATTTACTTTATTGTATGTGCATTTTGTATATTTATTTTAATAAAAAATTAATTATTTTTATATGTATTTTTGTATATATATTTTTATACAAATATGCGTTATTATATGGGTATTTTGCATCTTTATTCTCATACAAATTTACATTATATTATTGATATTCTGTTTATTTATTTTGATACGATTTTACTTTATTCTATGTGTATTTTGTATATATATTTTTATACATATTTAAATTATTTAATGTATATTTTGTATATATATTTTATTCAAATTTACGTTATTTTATGTGTATTTGTTTATATAATTTCATACAACTTTATATTATTTTATGTGGGTTTTGTATATGTATTTAATACAAATTTGCCTAATTTGATGTGTATTTTCCATATCTATTTTCAAACAAATTTAAATTATTTTTGTGTATTTTTGTATATATTTTTTTACAAATTTTAGTTATTTCATTGGTATTTTGTATATATATTGTCCTACAGATATGCATTCTTTTATTGGAATTTTGTTTATTTATTTTGATACGAATTTACATTATTTTATGTGGTTTTTGTATATATATTTTTCTACGTATTTATATTATTTTATGTGTATTTTGTATATATATTCTCATAAAAATTTACCTTATTTTATTGTGTGTATTCGTATATAATTTGTTACAAATTTTATACAAATTCATGTTATTTTATGTGTATTTGTATATATATTTTCATACAAATTTACATTATTTGATGTGGATTTTTACATATATTTCATTAGAAATTTACCTTATTTTATGTTTATTTTGAATATTTATTTAATTCAATTTTAAATTATTTAATGTGTATATTTGTATTTGTATTTAGGTTATTTTATGTGTATTTTCTATATATATTTACATCCAAAATTACATTATTTTATTGGTATTTTGTTAATTGAATTCGGTACGAATTTAGATTATTTCATAGGTATTTTGTATACATATTTTTATACGCATTAACATTATTTATTGTGTGTTTTGTATATTTATTTTTATTCAAATTTAATTTAATTTATGTTAATTTTTGTACATCTTTTTTTTTTTTTAACTTGCGTTATTTTATGTGTATTTTGTATATGTTTTCTCATATAAATTTACATTATTTTATTGGTATTTTGTTTATTTATTTAGATACGAATTACATAATTATTTTTATATTTTGTACATATTTTTTTATAGGTATTTACATTATTTAATGTGTATTTTGTTAATAAATTTCTATACAAATTTACGTTATTATATGTGTATTTGTATAATTATTTTGATACATATATACATTATTTTATGTATGTTGTATATATATTTCAATTCAAATTTAGCTTATTTTATGTGTATTTTGTATATCTATTTTCATACAAATTTAATTACTTTTGTGGATTTTTGTATATAGTTTTATATAAATTTACTTTTTTTTATGTATATTTTGTATACATTTTTTATACGTATTTACTTCATTTTATGTGTATTTTATATACATATTTTTATAGAAATCTACGTTATTTTATGAAATATACATAAAATAACCTAAATTTTAATAAAACTATATACAAAAATACACAAAAATAATTAAAATTTCTATGAAAATAAATATACAAAATACACATAAAATTAGGAAAATTTGTTTTGAAATACATAAACAAAATACACATAAAATATTAAATAAATTTGAATGAAAATATATAAACAAATACACTTAAAATAACGTAAATTTGTATAAAATAAATATACAAAATACACATTAAAAATGTAAATATGTATCAAAAAATATATTTACAAAACACAAATAGAATAATGTAAAATCGTATCAAAATAAATACACAGAATATCAATAAAATAATGTAAATTTGTATGAAAATTAAGATGCAAAATACCCATAAAATAACGCATTTTTTATAAAAATATATATACCAAAATACACATAAAATATTTAAATTTGTATTAAAATAAATATACAAAATGCAAATACAAAAAGGTAAATTTGTATTGAAATAGATATGCAAAATACATATATAACAATGTAAATTTGTTTCAAAATATATATAGGAATACACATAAAATAAGGTAGATTTCTATAAAATATATATACAAAATACACACAAAATGAAGTAAATAAGTATAAAAAATGTATACAAAAAACACATAAAATAATGTAAATTCGTATCAAAATAAATAAACAAAATACCAATAAAAGAATGTGTATTTGTATAAATATAAACATACAAGATACACATAAAATAACGTAAATTTGTATAAACTATATACAAAAATACACAAAAGTAATTAAATTTGTATGAAAATAGATTTACAAAATACACATAAAATAAGCTAAATTTGAATCGAAAAATATATACAAAATACATCAAATAATGAAAATTTGTATCAAAATTTTTATACAAATACACATATAGTAACGTAAATTTTTATGAAAATATATATACAAAATACACATAAAATAATGTAAATACGTAGAAAAATATATAAACAAAATACCATTAAAAAAATATGCATTTATAGAAATGTAAATATACAAAATACACATAAAATAACGTATATTTATATATAATTATATACAAAAATACACAGAAGTATTTAAATTTTATGAAAATAGATATACAAAATACACACAAAATAAGCTAAATTTGAATTGAAATATATATACAAAATACATAAAATAAAGTAAATTTGTATCAAAATATTTATACAAATACACATATAATAACGTAAATTTGCATAAAAATATATAAACAAAATACACATTAAATAATGTAAATATGAATAAAAAAAATATGTACAAAATACACATATAATCATATAACTCGTATCAAAATAAATAAACAAAATACCAATAAAATAATGTAAATTTGTATGAGAAAACATATATAAGTACACATAAAATATGTATACAAAATACCTATGAAGAAATCTAAATTCGTATCGAGTTAAATTAAGAAAATACCAATAAAATAATGTAATTTGGAATGAAAATATATATAGAAAATACACATAAAATTACCTAAATACAAATAGATATATACACATAAAATAATTTAAGATTGAATGAAATAAATATACAAAATAATCATAAAATAAAGTAAATTTGTAATGAAAAATAAAATACACATAAATAATATAAATTTGTATGAAAATATATATACAAATGTACATAAAATAGCATGTATAAAATTTGTATCAATAAAATAAATTTGTATCAAAATAAATACGAAAATACATACAAAATAATGTATATTTATATATATATATATATATATATATATATATATATATATATATATATATATATATATATATATATATATATATATATATATATATATATATATATATATATATATATATATATATATATATATATATATATATATATATATATATATATATATATATATATATATATATATATATATATATATATATATATATATATATATTTTTAAAATATACATAAAATAATGTAATCTCGTATCAAAATAAATAAACAAAATTCCAATAAAAGAATGTATATTTGTAGGAAAATATATATACACAATACAAATAAAATAAATAAAATTTGTATAAAAATAAATACAAAAATATAAAAAAATATTTAAATTTGTTTGAAAATAGATATGCAAAATACACAAAAAGTTAGGCAAATTTGCATAGAAATACATATACAAAATACACATAAAGTAATGTAAATTTGTATGATAATATATAAACAAATACACATAAAATAACGTAAATTTGGAAAAAATATATATACAAAATATACATTAAATAATGTAAATATGTATAAAAATATTTATACAAAATACGCATAGAATAATGTTAAATCGTATCAAAATAAATAAACAGAATATTAATAAAATAATGTAAGCTACAAATTTACGTTATTTAATGTGTATTTTGTATTTTTATATTTATACAAATATACATTCTTCTATTGGTGTTTTGTTTATTTTTTTTATACGAATTTACATTATTTCATGTGTATTTTGTATACATTTTTTTTATACGTATTTACTTAATTTTATGTGTATTTTGTATATATATTTTTATAGAAATCTACCTTATTTTATGTGTATTCGTATATATATTTTGAAACAAATTTACATTGTTTATATGTATTCTGCATATCTATTTAAATACAGATTTACCTTATTGTATGTGCTTTTTGTAAATTTATTTTAATACAAATTCAATTATTTTATGTGTATTTTGGTATGTATATTTTTATAAAAAATGCGTATTTTATGGGTATTTTGCATCTTAATTTTCATACAAATTTACATTATTTTATTAACATTTTGTGTATTCGTTTTGATACGATTTTACATTATTCTATTTGTGTTTTGTATATATTTTTTTTATATATATTTACATTATTTAATGTGTATTTTGAATATATATTTTATACAATTTTACGTTATTTTAGGTGTATTTGTTTATATATTTTCATTCAAATTTACATTATTTTAAGTGTATTTTGTGTATGTATTTAAATACAAATTTACCTAATTTTATGTGTATTTTGTATATTTATTTTCATACAAATTTAAATTATTTTTGTGTGTTTTTGTATATAGTTTTATACAAATTTATGTTATTTCATGTGTATTTTGTATATCTATTTTCATATAAATACACATTCTTTTATTGATATTTTGTTTATTTATTTTGACGCGAATTTACATTATTTAATTGTGTAATGTGTAATAAAAATATGCTTTATTTCATGGGTATTTTGCATCTTTATTTTCATACAAATTTACATTATTTTATTGATATTCTGTTCATTCATCTTGATACGAATTGACTTTATGCTATGTGTATTTTGTATATTATTTTCATATAAATTTATATTATTGTATGTGTATTTGTTTATATATTTTGACACAATTTTCAATATTTTATGGGTATTTTGTATATATATTTCAAAAGAAATTTACCTAGTTTTACGCGTATCTTGTATATCTATTTTCATACAAATTCAAATTATTTCTATGTATTTTTGTATATATTTTAATACAAATTTTAGTTATGTTATGTGTATTTTGTAAATTTCTTTTTATTCAAATATATATTATTTTATTGGTATTTTGTTGATTTATTTTGATACGAATTTACATTATTTTATATGTACTTTGTATATATATTTTTATACGCATTTACATTATTTTATATTTATTTCTAATATATATTTTTATAGAAATTCATGGTATTTTATGTGTATTTGTATATATATTTTCATATAAATTTACATTATTTGATGTGTATTTTGTACATATATTTCATTACAAATTTACCTTATTTTATGTTTATTTTGTATATTTATTTCATTTAATATTAAATTATTTTATGTGTATATTTGTATTTGTATTTAGGTTATTTTATGTGTATTTTCTATATATATTTCCATCGAAAAATTACATTATTTTATTGGTAGTTTGTTAATTTAATTCGATAAGAATTTATATTATTTCATAGGTATTTTGTATACATATTTTTATACGCATTTACATTATCTAATGTGTGTTTTGTATATATAATTTTAT
Organism: Eriocheir sinensis; assembly: GCF_024679095.1. NCBI lineage: Eukaryota > Metazoa > Arthropoda > Malacostraca > Decapoda > Varunidae > Eriocheir > Eriocheir sinensis. The sequence goes on along the minus strand of NW_026112359.1, from coordinate 112,457 downwards.
GCAAATTTACTTTATTTTATGTGCATTTTTGTACATATATTTTTATAGAAATTTCCGTTTTTTTATGTGTATTTTGTATATGTTTTCTCATACAAATTTACATTATTTTATTGGTATTTTGTTTATTTATTTTGATACGAATTACATTATTATATGTGTATTTTGTACATATCTTTTATACGTATTTACATTATTTAATGTGTATTTTGTTTATATATTTTTATACAAATTTACGTTATTATATGTGTATTTGTATAAATAGTTTGATACAAATTTACATTATTTTATGTATTTTGTATATATATTTCAATTCAAATTTAGCATATTTCAAGTGAATTTTTGTATATCTATTTTCATACAAATTTAATTACTTTTGTGTATTTTGTATAAAGTTTTATACAAATTTTCGTTATTTTATGTGTATTTTGTATACAAGATTCACATAAAATAATGTAAATTTGAAAGAAAATATATAAACAAATACACATATAATAACGTAAATTTGTATGAAATATATATACAAAATACACATTAAATAATGTAAATATGTATAAAAAAAATATAAACAAAACACAAATAGAATAATGTAAAATCGTATCAAAATATGTACACAGAATATTAATAAAATAATGTAGATTTATATGAAAATTAAGATGCAAAATACCTATAAAATAATGCATTTTTTTTTAAATTATAGTTACCAAAATACACATAAAATATTTGAATTTGTATTAAAATAAATATACAAAATGCACATACAATATGGTAAATTAGTATTGAAATAGATATGCAAAATACATATAAAATAATGTAAATTTGTTTCAAAATATATACACGAATACACATAAAATAACGTAGATTTATATAAAAATACATATACAAATAACACATAAAATTAAGTAAATACGTATAAAAAATATATACAAAATACAAATAAAATAATGTAAATTCGTATGAATATAAAAAAACATTATACCAATAAAAGAATGTTTATTTGTATAAATATAAATATACAAAATGCACATAAAATAAAGTAAATTTATATAAAACTATATACATAACGCAAATTTCTATAAAAATATATGTACAAAAATGAACATAAAATAAATTTGCATAAAAATATATATACAAAACACACATTAGATAATCTTTGTTTCCATTTTTATATTACTTTATTGATATTCTGTACATTTATATTGATACAATTTTATATTATTCTAGGTGTATTTTGTATATATTTTCCTTACATATTTACATTATTTTATGTGTATTTTGTATATTTATTTTCATAAAAAAGTACGTTATTTTATTGTGTATTCGTATATATTTTGATACAAATTTTATACAAATTCATGTTATTTTATGTGTATTTCTATATATATTTTCATTCAAATTTATATTATTTTATGTGTATTTTTACATATATTTCATTACAAATTTACCTTTTTTTATGTTTATTTTTTATATTTCTTTCTTTTAATTTTAAATTATTTGATGTGTATATTTGTATTTGTATTTAGGTTATTTTATGTGTATTTTCTATATATATTTTCATCCAAAATTACATTATTTTATTGGTATTTTCTTAATTTAATTCGATACAAGTTTAGATTATTTCATAGGTATTTTGTATACATATTTTTTTACTCATTTACATTATCTAATGTGTGTTTTGTATATATATTTTTATGCAAATTTACTTTATTTTATGTGCATTTTTGTACATATATTTTTATAGAAATTTGCGTTATTTTATGTGTATTTTGTATATGTTTTCTCACACAAATTTAAATTATTTTATTGGTATTTTGTTTATTTATTTTGATACGAATTACATGATTATATGTGTATTTTGTACATTTTTTTTTATACGTAGTTACATTTTTTAATGTGTATTTTGTTTATATATTTTTTTTTTAATTTACGTTATTATATGTGTATTTGTATTAATATTTTGATACAAATTTACATTATTTTCAGTATTTTGTATATATATTTCAATTCAAATTTAGCTTACATTTTTATAAAATATATATACAAAATACACATAGAATAATGTAAAATTGTATCAAAATAAATACACAGAATGTCAATAAAATAATGTAAATTTGTATGAAAATAAAGATGCAAAATTCCCATAAAATAAAGCATATTTTTTATAAAAATATGCTTTACAAAAATACACGAAGAATAATTAAATTTGTTTCAAAATTAATATACAAAATGAACAAATAATATGGTAAATTTGTATTGAAATAGATATGCAAAACACACATAAAAGAAGGTAAATTTATTTCAAAATATATATACGAATACACATAAAAAAACGTAATTTTCTATAAAAATATATATAAAAAATACATACAAAAATACACAAAAATAATTTAAACTTGTATGAAAATAGATATACAAAATACACATAAAATTAGGTAAATATGTGTTGAAATACGTATACAAAATACACATAAAATAATGTAAATTTGAATGAAAATACATAAACAAATACACTTAAAATAACGTAAATTTGTATAAAATATATATACAAAATACAAACTAAATAATGTAAATATGTATAGAAAAATATATAGAAAACACAAATAGAATATTGTAAAATCGTATCAAAATAAATACTCAGAATATTAATAAAATAATGTAAATTTGTATGAAAATAAAGAAGAAAAATACCCATAAAATAACGCATTTTCTTATAAAAATATATATACCAAAATACACATAAAAAATTAAAATTTGTATTAACCCTTTGGCTGCGGTACTCGACTATAGTCGCCGGGAGTGATTGCGCCAGGTTGCGAAAGTCGACTATAGTCACCATCGGTATAAAAATGTTTACCATTTAGATTATTGATCCGTTTTCCTCTAAAAGTACACACAGAAAGCCACAGGTCGATAGCTACAACTGTCTGCCGACGGCATAGGGAACAGTAAACAAACAATGCTACAGCTGATCGGCGCCCACGTGTGATGAAGTTCTTCTATCACAACTTCCTTGTATTTCTGCTCATAACAGAGGTAAGTTTTATCAATTATATTATTGCATTTGTGTCATAAACAATGCCTGATTGTTATATAAGCATATATGATGTAAACAAACGAAGATGTATTAGTGTGACCTTGAATAAAGACGTAAGGTTTTTAACTGGGCATTTAACTCTATGAAAACGGCCATTTTACTAAAACAATATGTGCGCACACACAGATACTTATGTATAATGCATGTATACATGTCTCATTCTCTTTTTCACTCTCCTTCTCTCATTTTACAAAACCTAGGCTAGACAAGTCTCTTTTATATTGTAAGTCTCTTTTATATCATTTATGTCCTAGGCTAGACTGGGCTGATTATAATTGTTGTCTCTTTCTTGTATGCATGTTCCTTGGGCTAGACTAGGATGGTGATAACTATTGTCTCTTGCATATATGTACGATGTCCTTTTTGATTACACATATACATATATTTGTTTTCAAGATTACCATGGAGTAAGCAAGAAAGATGACTAAATTTCTGAAGACAGATGAAAAAATTCAAAGAACACTTGAAGAACTAAGAGCATCAGACAGTGAAAATGAAGATGAAATGTCTGAGGAAAAAACTGATGACTGGCTGCATGAGGCTGAGGATGACTTCAATGATAATAGTGTGGAGTTAGAAGAGGAGGATACTGTTGCTCCCTCCACCAAGATTCCTTCAAGTAAGGAGCATGTAAGCATGATTTGGCATAAAGTGTTACTTCAGAGAGCCACACTGAATTACAGAACATGATATATTTCACAGATAATCATGGAAGGGAAGGCATTGAAAATCTCTCACCCTATCAGTGTTTATAAAACTGTTTCCTGAATAAATTTTTGAGCTATATTTTTCTATATTTAGTACATTGTTGCAATTTATATGTCTGATGAATTGAATTTTATAGGATATAATTTCAGAATATTTTTTTCATATAATAAATGCTATGTGGTAAGAAATTTGTTTGATTTTCCGTCTTTCCTCCAAGGAAATTTTACATAAATGGTGCCAACTTTATATCAATAAAAAAAGGTTTTGCACTGAGTAAAGTGTCACAATATGGCAGCAACACCAATTTACAAGCCTATTCTTTAGTCTAAGTCCCCAAACAATGAAGTGAATGAAGTATTTTACATTTTAGCATGATATATTTTATCATTTTTTTTGCCAGTTTTGTAACAATTTTGGACTTTTTTCAAAACTTTACACATTTTCTAAGAAAAATAAATGTCATTTATGAAAAAGGTAAGGTCTTTTCTCGATGTAAAAATTATATAAAGCCAATTGGTTCATTTTCTTTTTTTGAGGGTATATGACGCAACCTTGAAAAAAACCAAAAATGCCCTACCGCAGCCAAAGGGTTTTAAAATAATTATACAAAATACACATACACTAATTTAAACTTGTATTGAAATAGACAAGCAAAATACATATAAAACAATGTAAATTTGTTTCAAAATATATATTCGAATACACATAAAATAATGTAGATTTCTATGAAAATATATATACAAAATACACATAAAATGAGGTAAATACGTCTAAAAAAAATGTATACAAAATACACATAAAATAATGTAAATTCGTATCAAAATAAATAAACAAAATACCAATAAAAGAATGTGTATTTGTATAAATATAAATATAAAAAATACGCATATAATAACGTAAATTTTTATAATACTATATACAAAAATACACAGAAATAATTAAATTTGTATGGAAATAGATATATAAAATACACATAAAAATAAGCTAAATTTGAATTGAAATATATATACAAAATACATAAAATAAAGCAAATTTGTATAAAAATATTTATACAAATACACATATAATAAGGTAAATTTGTATAAAAATATATAAACAAAATACACATTAAATCATGTTAATACGTATAAAAAAATATATACAAAATATACATATAATCATGTAATTCATATGAAAATAAATAAACAAAATACCAATAAAATAATGTAAATTTGTATGAGAAAACATATACAAAATACACATAAAATAACGTAAATTTCTATAAAAATATATGTACAGAAATGCACATAAAATAAATTTGCATAAAAATATATATACAAAACACACATCAGATAATATAAATAAGTACTAAAATATTTATACAAAATACCTATGAAATAATCTAAATTCGTATCGAATTAAATTAAGAAAATACCAATAAAATATTGTAATTTTGAATGAAAATATATATAGAAAATAAATATAAAATAACCTAAATACAATTACAAATATACACATAAAATAATTTAAAATTTAATGAAATAAATATACAAAATAAACATAAAAAAAGGTAAATTAATAATGAAATAAATGTAAAAATACACATAAAATAATATAAATTTGTATGAAAATATATATACAAATAAACATCAAATAACATGAATTTGTGCAAAATTTGTATCAAAATATATACGAATACACATAATAAAATAACGAATTTTTTTATTAATATGTATATACAAAATACACATAAAATAATTTAAATACGTAGAAAACTATATATACAAAATACACATAAAATAATGTAAATTCGTATCAAAATAAATGAACAAAATTCCAATAAAAGAATGTATATATGTAGGAAAATATATATACAAAATACAGATAAAAGAACTAAAATTTGTATAAAAAATATATACAAAAATACACAAAAATAAATTAAATTTGTTTGAAAATAGATATGCAAAATACACATAAAATTAGGAAAATTTGTATTGAAATACATATACAAAATACTCTTAAATAAAGTAGATTTGTTTAAAAATATATAAACAAATACACATAAAATAACGTAAATTTAAATAAAATATATAAACAAAATAAACATTAAATAATGTAAATATGTATAACAAAATAAATACAGAATACACAAAAATAAATATGCAAAATACATATAAACAATATATATTTGTTTCAAAATATATTTACGAATACACATGAAATAAGGTAGATTTCTATAAAAATATATATACAAAATACACATAAAATTAAATAAATACGTATAAAAAAAAGTATACAAAATATACATAAAATAATGTAAACTCGTATCAAAATAAATAAACAAAATACCAATAAAAGAATGTGTATTTGTATAAATATAAATATACAAAATACACATTATATAATGTAAATTTGTTTAAAACTATACAAAATACACATGAAATGATGTAAATACGTATTAAAATATATTTACAAAATACACATTAAATAATGTAAATTCGCGTCAAAATAAATAAACAAAATATCAATAAAAGAATCTGTATTTTTATCAAAATAGATATACAAAATACGCATAAAATAACCTAAATTTGTATCAAACTATATACAAAATACACAAAATATTTTAAATTTGTGAAAATAAATATACAAAATACATAAAATTAGGTAAATTTGTAGTGAAATACATATACAAAATACAAATAAAATAATGTAAATTTGAATGAAAATACATAAAAAAATACACTTAAAATAACGTAAATTTGTATAAAAAAATAAGTACAAAATACAAATAGAATAATGTAAAATCGTATTAAAATAAATACACAGAATATTGATAATATAATGTAAATTTGTATGAAAATAAAGAAGCAAAATACATATAAAATAACGCTTTTTTTTTTTAAATATATATACCAAAATACACATAAAAAAATTAAATTTGTATTAAAATAATTATACAAAAAACACATACAATAAGGTAAATTTGTATTGAAATAGATCTGCAAAATACATATAAAACAATGTAAATTCGTATCAAAATAAATAAAGAAAATACCAATAAAAGAATGTGTTTTTGTTTAAATATAAATATACAAAATACACATAAAATAACGTAAATATATATAAAACTATTTACAAAAATACACAGATGTAATTAAATTCGTATGAAAGTAGATATACAAAATACACACAAAATAAGCTAAATTTGAATTGAAATATATATACAAAATACATGAAATAAAGTAAATTTGTATCAAAATATTTATACAAATACACATATAATAAGGTAAATTTGTATGAAAATATATAAACAAAATACACATTAAATGATGTAAATATGTGTAAAAAAATATGTACAAAATACACATATAATCATGTAATTCGTATCAAAATAAATAAACAAAATACCAATAAAATAATATAAATTTGTATGAGTAAACGTGTATGTTGCATATTTTTTCAATACAAATTTACCTTATTATATACGCATTTTGTATATTAATTTTAATACAAATTTAATTATTCGATGTGTATTTTTGTATCAGTATTTTTATAAATATATGCTTTATTTTATGGGTATTTTGTATCTTAATTTTCAAACAAATTTACATTATTTTATTGATATTCTGCTCATTCATTTTGATACGAATTGACATTATTCTATGTGTATTTTGTATATATTTTTCAAACAAATTTACGTTATTTTATGTTTATATATTTTGACACAAATTTACAATATTTTATGGCTATTTTGTATATACATTTCAAAAGAAATTTACCTAGTTTTATGTGTATTCTGTATACTATTTTCATAGAAACTCAAATTATTTCTATGTATTTTTGTATATATTTCAATACAAATTTTAGTTATGTTATTTGTATTTTGTAAATTTATTTTCATTCAAATTTATATTATTTTATTGGGGTTTTGTTGATTTATATTGATACGAATTTACATTATTTTATATGTACTTTGTATATATATTTTTATACGCATTTACATTATTTAATATTTATTTTGAATATATATTTTTATGCAAATTCATGGTATTTTATGTGTATTTGTATATATATTTTCATGTAAATTTACATTATTTTATGTGTATTTTCTACATTAATTTTATTACAAATCTACCTTATTTTATGTTTATTTTGTATGTGTATTTTGTATGTTTATATTTATCCAAATACACATTCTTTTATTGGTATTTTGTTTATTTATTTTTATTCGAATTTACATTATTTTATGTGTATTTTGTATACTTTTTTTATACGTATTTACTTAATTTTATGTGTATTTTGTATATATATTTTTATAGAAATCTACGTTATTTTATTTGTATTCGTATATATATTTTGAAACAAATTTACATTGTTTTATATGTATTTTTGCATACCTATCTCTTTCAATAAAAATTTACCTTATTGTATGTGCATTTTGAATGTTTATTTCAATACAAATTTAAATATTTTATGTGTATTTTGGTATATATATTTTTATAAAAAATGCGCTATTTTATGGGAATTTTGCATCTTTATTTTCATACAAATTTACATTATTTTATTAATATTCGGTGTATTTATTTTGATACGATTTTACATTATTGTATTTGTTTTTTGTATATACTTTTTTATACATATTTACATTATTTAATGTGTATCTTGCATATATATTTTATACAAATGTATTATCTATTATCTATTTTCATACAAATACACATTCTTTTCATGATATTTTGTTTATTTATTTTGACACGAATTTACATTATTTAATATGTATTTTGTATATATATTTTTATACGTATTTGCATAATTTCATATGTATTTTGTATATATATTTCTATAGAAATCTACTTTATTTTATGTGTATTCGTATATATATTTTGAAACAAATTTACATTGTTTTATATGTATTTTTGAATATCTCTTTCAATATAAATTTACCTTACTGTATATGCATTTTGTATATTTATTTCAATACAAATTTAAATATTTTATGTGTATTTTGGTATATATATTTTTATAAAATATGCGATATTTTTTGGGAATTTTGCATCTTTATTTTCATACAAATTTACATTATTTTATTGATATTCTGATTTTACATTATTCTATTTGTTTTTTGTATATATTTTTTTTATACACATTTACATTATTTAATGTTTATCTTGCATATATATTTTATACAAATTTACGTTATTTTAAGTGTATTTGTTTATATATTTTCATTCAAATTTACATTATTTGATGTGTATTTTGTATATGTATTTCAATACAAATTTACCTAATTTTACGTGTATTTTGTATATTTCTTTTCATACAAATTTAGATTATTTTTGTGTATTTTTGAATATAGTTTTATACAAATTTAGGTTATTTTATATACTCATTTACATTATTTAATGTGTGTTTTGTATACATATTTTTATGCAAATTTACTTTATCTTATGTGCATTTTTGTACAGATATTTTTATAGAAATTTGAGTTATTTGTTTATGTTTTCTCATACAAATTTACATTATCTTATTGCTGTTTTGTTTATTTATTTTGATACGAATTACATGATTATATGTGTATTTTGTACATATTTTTTATATGTATTTACATTACTTAATGTGTATTTTGTTTTTATATTTTTAAACAAATCTACGTTATTATATGTATTTTTATAAATATTTTGATGCTAATTTACATTATTTTATGTATTTTGTATATACATTTCAATTCAAATTTAGCTTATTTTAGCTGTATTTTATATATCTATTTTCATACAAATTTAATTACTTTTCTGTATTTTTGTATATAGTTTTATACAAATTTACGATATTTTATGTGTATTTTGTATATTTATATTTATACAAATACACATTCTTTTATTGGTATTTTGTTTATTTATTTTGATACGATTTTACATTATTTTATGTGTATTTTGTATTCATTTTTTTTATACGTATTTGCTTCATTTTATGTGTATTTTGTATATATATTTGATACAAATTTACGTTATTTTAAGTGTATATGTTTATATATTTTCTTACAAATTTCCATTATTTTATGTGTATTTTGTATATGTATTTCAATACAAATATTCCTAATTTTATGTGTATTTTGTATATTTATTTTCATACAAATTTAAATTATATTTGTGTATTTTTGTATATAGTTTTATACAAATTTAGGTTATTTTATGCGTATTTTGTATATCTATTTTCATAAAAATACACATTCTTTTATTGATATTTTGATTATTTATTTTGACGCGAATTTACATTATTTTATGTGTATTTTGTATATATATTTTTATACGTATTTACATCATTTCATGTGTATTTTGTATATATTTCTATAGAAATCTACGTTATTTTATGTGTATTCGTATATAGATTTTTCAACAAATTTACACTTTTATGTGCATTTTGCTTATTTTTTCAATACAAATCTACCTTACTGTATATGCATTTTGTATATTAATTTTAATACAAATTTAATTATTCTATGTGTATTTTTGTATATGTATTTTCATAAAAAAAATATGCTTTATTTTATGGGTATTTTGCATCTTTATTTTCATACAAATTTACATTATTTTATTGATATTCTGCTTATTCATTTTGATACGCTTTGACATTATTCTATGTGTATTTTGTATATATTTTTCATACCAATTTACGTTATTTTATGTGTATTTGTAGTTTACAATATTTTATGGGTATTTTGTATATATATTTCAAAAGAAATTTACCTAGTTTTCTATGTATTTTGTATATCTATTTTCATACAAACTCAAATTATTTTTATGTATTTTTGTATATATTTCAATACAAATTTTAGTTATGTTATTTGTATTTTATAAATTTATTTTCATTCAAATATATATTATTTTATTGGTATTTTGTTGATTTATATTGATACGAATTTACATTATTTTATATGTACTTTGTATATATATTTTTATACGCATTTACATTATTTAATATTTATTTTGAATATATATTTTTATACGAATTCATGGTATTTTATGTGTATTTTTATATATATTTTCATATAAATTTACATTATTTTATGTGTTTTTTGTACATATAATTCATTACAAATTTACCTTAATTTATGTTTATTTTGTATGTGTATTTTGTACATTTATATTGATACAAATACACATTCTTTGATTGGGGTTTTGTTTATTTATTTTGATTCGAATTTACATTATTTTATGTATATTTTGTTTACATTTTTTATACGCATTTACTTAATTTTATCTGTATTTTGTATATATATTTTTATAGAAATCTACGTTATTTTATGTGTATTCGTATATATATTTTGAACAAATTTACATTGTTTTATATGTATTTTGCATATCTATTTCAATACAAATTTACCTTATTGTATGTGCATTTTGTATATTTATTTTAATACAAAGTCAAATATTTTATGTGTATTTTGTTATATATATTTTTATAAAAAATGCGTTATTTTATGGGTATTTTTCATCTTAATTTTCATACAAATTTACATAATTTTATTAATATTCTGTGTATTTATTTTTAAACGATTCTACATTATTCTATTTGTGTTTTGTATATATTTTTTTATACATATTTAATTTATTTAATGTATATTATGTATATATATTTTATACAAATTTACATCATTTTATGTGTATTTGTTTATATATTTTCATTCAAATTTACATTATCTTAAGTGTATTTTGTATATGTATTTAAATACAAATTTACCTAATTTTATGTATATTTTGTATATTTATTTTCATACAAATTTAAGTTATCTTTGTGTATTTATGTATATAGATTTATACAAATTTAGGTTATGTTATATGTATTTTGTATGTCTATTTTCATACAAATACACATTCTTTTATTGATATTTTGTTTATTTATTTTGAAGCGAATTTACATTATTTAATGTGTATTTTGAATATATATTTTTATACGTATTTGCATCATTTCATGTATATTTTGTACATATGTTTCTCTAGAAATCTACGTTATTTTATGTGTATTCGTATATATATTTGAAACAAATTTACAGTTTTATTTGTATTTTGCATATTTTTTCAATACAAATTTACCTTATTGTATGTGCATTTGTATATTTATTTTAATAAAGTCAAATATTTTGTGTATTTTGTTACATATATTTTTTAAAAAAATGCGTTGTTTTATGGGTATTTTGCATCTTAATTTTCATACAAATTTACATTATTTTATTAATATTCATTGTATTTATTTTTAAACGATTTTACATTATTCTATTTATGTTTTGTATATATTTTTTTATACATATTTACATTATTTAATGTATATTTTGTATATATATTTTATACAAATTTACATAATTTTATGTGTATTTGTTTATATATTTTCATTCAAATTTACATTATTTTAAGTGTATTTTGTATATGTATTTAAATACAAATTTACCTAATGTTATGTGTATTTTGTATATTTATTTTCATACAAATTTAAGTTATTTTTGTGTATTTATGTATATAGATTTATACAAATTTAGGCTATTTAATATGTATTTTGTATATCTATTTTCATACAAATACACATTCTTTTATTGATATTTTGGTTATTTATTTAAAGCGAATTTACATTATTTAATGTGTATTTTGTATTTATATTTTTTTACATATTTACATCATTTCATGTGTATTTTGTACATATATTTCTATAGAAATCTACGTTATTTTATGTGTATTCGTATATATATTTGAAACAAATTTACAGTTTTATTTGTATTTTGCATATTTTTTCAATACAAATTTACCTTATTGTATGTGCATTTTGTATATTAATTTTAATACAAATTTAATTATTCAAAGTGTATTTTTGTATATGTATTTTTACTAAAATATGCTTTATTTTATCGGTATTTTGCATCTTTATTTTCATACAAATTTGAATTATTTTATTGATATTCTGTGTACTTATTTTGATATGATTTTACATTATTTTATGTGTATTTTGTATATATATTTTATACAAATGTACCTTATTTTATGTGTATTTGTTTTCATTTCATACAAATTTACATTATTTTATGTGTATTTTGTACATGTATTTAAATATAAATTTAACTAATTATATGTGTATTTTGTATATGCATTTTCATACAAATTGATATTATTTTTTTGTTTTTTTTTTGTTTGTATATATTTTTATACAAATTTTCGTTATTTTATGTGTATTTTATATATTTATTTTCCAACAAATATGTTTTTTATCGGAATTTTGTTTATTTATTTTGATACGAATTTACATTATTTAGGTGTATTTGATATATATATTTTTATACTTATTTACATCATTTTATATGTATTGTGTATGTATATTTTCAAAGAAATTTACTCTATTTTATGTGTATTCGAATATATATTATGATACAAATTTACATTATTTAAGTGTATTTTGCATATTTATTTCAATACAAATTTACTTTATTGTATGTGCATTTTGTATATTAATTTTAATAAAAATATAGATATACAAAATATCAATAAAAGAATGTGTAATTGTATGAAAATATATATGCAAAATACACATAAAATAACGTAAATTTGTATAAAACTCTATACAAAATACACAAAAATAATTTAAATTTTTTTGAAAATAAATATACAAAATACACATAAAATTAAGTAAATTTGTATTGAAATACATTTACAAAATACACATAAAATAATGTAAATTTGAATGAAAATACATAAACAAATACACTTAAAATAACGTAAATTTGAATAAAATATATATACAAAATACACATTAAGTAATGTAAATATGTATAAAAAATATATATACAAAACCTAAATAGAATAATGTAAAATCGTATCAAATAATATACACAGAATATTAATAAAATAATGTAAATTTGTATGAAAATAAAAGAGGAAAATACACATAAAATAACGCATTTTTTTTATAAAAATATATATACCAAAAAACATATAAAAAATTTAAATTTGTATTAAAATAAATATACAAAATGCCCATACAATAAGGTAGTTTTATATTTAAATAGATATACAAAATACATATAAAACAATGTAAAATTTGTTTCAAAATATATATACGAATACACATAAAATAACGTAGATTTCTATAAAAATATATATACAAAATACACATAAAAGGAAGTAAATACGTATAAAAAAATGTATACAAAATACACATAAAATAATGTAAATTCGTATCAAAATAAATAAACAAAATACCAATAAAAAAAATGTGTATTTGTATAAAAATAAATATACAAATTACACATAAAATAACGTAAACTTATATAAAACTATATACAAAAATACACAAAATAAACTAAATTTGAATGAAATATATATATATATATATATATATATATATATATATATATATATATATATATATATATATATATATATATATATATATATATATATATATATATATATATATATATATCTATATATATATATATATATATATATATATATATATATATATATATATATATATATATATATATATATATATATATATATACAAAATACATCAAATAATGTAAATTTGTATCAAAATATTTATACAAATACACATATAATAACGTAAATTTGTATGAAATGAAAAAAAATACACATAAAGTAACGTACATTTGTATAAAATATATATACAAAATACACATAGAATAATGTAAAATCCTATCAAAATAAATACACAGAATATCAATAAAATAATGTAAATTTGTATGAAAATAAAGATGCAAAATACCCGTAAAATAAAGCATATTTTTATAAAAAATACATGTACAAAAAAACACATAGAATAATTAAATTTATATTAAAATTAATATACAAAATGCATATACAATAAGGTAAATTTGTATTGAAAAAATATGCAAAATACACATAAAACAGTGTAAATTTGTTTTAAAATCTATATACGAATACACATAAATCAACGTAGATTTCTATAGAAATATATATACAAAATACACATGAAATGATGTAAATACATATAAAAATATATATACAAAATACACATTATATAATGTAAATAATGTAATAAACAAAATATCAATTTAAGAATGTGTATTTGTTTGTAAATAGATATACAAAATACATATAAAAAAACCTAAATTTGTAAAATATATATAAATATATATAAATATATATATAAATATATATATATATATATATATATATATATATATGAAATATATATATATATATATATATATATATATATATATATATATATATATATATATATATATATATATATATATATATATATATATATATATATATATATATATATATATATATATATATATATATATATATATATATATATATATATATATATATATATATATATATATATATATATATATATATATATATATATATATATATATATATATATATATATATATATTTATGTGTTTTTTGTACATGTATTTAAATACAAATTTAGCTAGTTATGTGTGTATTTTGTATATCTATTTTGTATGTATATTTTCGTAGAAATTTACTCTATTTTATGAGTATTCGTATATATATTTTGATACAAATTTACATTATTGATGTGTATTTTGCATATCTATTTCAATACAAATTTACTTTATTGTACGTGCATTTTGTAAATTTATTTTAATACAAATTTAATTATTTTATATGTATTTTTGCATATATATTTTTATGCAAATATGCGTTATTATATGGATATTTTGCATCTTTATTTTCATACAAATTTACATTATTTTATTGATATTCTCTTTATTTATTTTGATACGATTTAACATTATTTTATGTGTATTTTGTATATATATTTTTATACATATTTACATTATTTAATGTTTATTTTGTATATATATTTTATCCAAATTTACATTATTTTATGTGTATTTGGTTATATATTTTCATTCAATTTTACATTATTTTGTGTTTTTAGTATATATATTTTTCTACGTATTTAAATTATTTTGTGTATTTTGTTTATACATTTTTATAAAAAATGACGCTATTTTATTGTGTGTATTCGTATATATTTTGATACAAATTTTATACAAATTCATGTTATTTAATGTGTATTTGTATATATATTTTCATACAAATTTATATTATTTTATGTGTATTTTTTCATATATTTCATTACACATTTACCTTATTTAATGTTTTTTTTATACATATTTACTCTATTTAATGTGTATTTTGTATATATATTTCATACAAATTTACGTTATCATATGTTTATTTGTTTATATATTTTCTTTCAGCTTTACATTATTTCATGTGTATTTTGAATATGTATTTCAAAACAAATTAACCTAATTTTATGTGTATTTTGTATATTTCTTTTCATACAAATTTAAATTATTTGTGTGTATTTTGTATATAGTTTTATACAAATTTAGGTTATTTTATGTACGCATTTACATTATTTAATGTGTGTTTTGTATATATATTTTTATCCAAAGTTACTTTATTTTACGTTCATTTTTGGACATATATTTTTATAGAAATTAGCGTTATTTTATATGTATTTGTATATGTTTTCTCATACAAATTTACATTATTTTATTGCTATTTTGTTTATTTAGTTTGATACGAATTACATGATTATATGTGTATTTTGTACATATTTTTTATACGTATTTAGAATACTTAATGTGTATTTTGTTTATATATTTTTAAACAAATTTACGTTATTATATGTATTTTTAAAAATATTTTGATACAAATTTACATTATTTTATGTATTTTGTATATATATATATATATATATATATATATATATATATATATATATATATATATATATATATATATATATATATATATATATATATATATATATATATATATATATATATATATATATATATATATATATATATATATATATATATATATATATATATATATATATATATATATATATATATATATATATATATATATATATATATATATATATATATATATATATATATATATATATATATATATATATATATATATATAAATGAAAATTCGTATCAAAATAAATAAAAAAAATTCCGATAAATTTTGTATATATTTTCCTTACATATTTACATTATTTTATGTGTATTTTGTATATATATTTTCATAAAAAATTACGATATTTTATTGTGTGTATTCGTATATATTTTGACACAAATTTTATACAAATTCATGTTATTTTATGTGTATTTGTTTATATACATAAAATAATGTATATTTGTAGCAATACACATAAAATATTTAAATTTGTATTGAAATAAATATACAAAATGCACATACAATAAGGTACACTTGTATTGAAAGAGATATGCAAAAATACATATAAAACAATGTAAATTTGTTCAAAATATATATACGAATACACATAAAATAACGTAGATTTCTATAAAAATATATATACAAAATACACATAAAATTAAGTAAATACGTATAAAAAAATGTATACAAAATACACATAAAATAATGTAAATTCGAATCAAAATAAATAAACAAAATACCAATAAAAGAATGTGTATTTGTATAAATATAAATATACAAAATACACATACAAAATATACATAAAATAAGGTAAATTTGTAATGATATATATGTACAAAATACACATAAAATAATGTAAATTTATATGAAAATATATACAAATACACATAAAATACCATGAATTTGTATAAAAATATATATTCAAAATAAATGTTAAATAATGTAAATGCGTATAAAAAAAAATATATATATATACAAAGTACATATAAAATAATGTAAATTCGTATCAATATAAATCAACAAAACACCAATAAAATAATATATATTAGAATGAAAATAGATTTACAAAATACACATAACATAACAAAAATTTGCATTAAAATATATACAAAAATACATAGAAATAATTTGAGTTTGTATGAAAATAGATATACAAAATACTCATAAAACTAGTTAAATTTCTTTTAAAATATATATACAAAATACCCATAAAATAATGTAAATTTGTGTCAAAATATATAAACAAATACACATAAAATAACGTAAATTTGTATGAAAATAATATAGAAAATACACATAGAATAATGTCAAATACCAATAAAATAATGTAAAGTTGTGTGAGAAATCATATACAAAATACACATAAAATAACGCAAATTTCTATAAAAATATATGTACAAAAATGCACATAAAATAAAGTAAATTTGCATAAAAATATATATGCAAAACACACATTAGATAATGTAAATGAGTAAAAAAATATGTATACAAAATACCTATGAAATAATCTAAACTCGTATCGAATTAAATTAAGAAAATACCAATAAAATAATTTAATTTTGGATGAAAATATATATAGAAAATACACATAAAATAACCTAAAAAGAAATACAAATATACACAATTTTTTTTTTAAATTAAAAAGAAATAAATATAAAAAATAAACATAAAATAAGATAGATTTGTAATGAAATATATGTAAAAATACACATAAAATAATATAAATTTGAATGAAAATATATAAACAAATACACATAAAATAACATGAATTTGTATAAAATTTGTATCAAAATATATACGAATACACACAATAAAATATCGTAATTTTTTATGAAAATATATATACAAAATACACATAAAATAATGTAAATATGTAAGGAAAATATATACAAAATACACCTAGAATAATGTAAAATTGTATCAATATAAATGTACAGAATATCAATAAAGTAATGTAGAAATGAAAACAAAGATTATGTAATGTGTGTTTTGTATATATATTTTTATGCAAATTTATTTTATGTTCATTTTTGTACATATATTTTTATAGAAATTTCCGTTATTTTATATATATAGTTTTATATAAATTTACTTTATTTTATGTGCATTTTGTATATTTATATTTATACAAATACACATTCTTTTATTGGTATATTGTTTATTTATATTTATACGAATTTACATTATTTTATGTGTATTTTGTATATATTTTTTTATACGTATTTACTTAATTTTATGTGTATTTTGTATATGTATTTTTATAGAAATCTACGTTATTTTATGTGTATTAGTGTACATATTTTTAAACAAATTTACATTATTTTATATGTATTTTGCATATCTATTTCAATACAAATTTACCTTATTGTATGTGCATTTTGTATATTTATTTTAATACAAATTCAAATATTTTATGTGTATTTTGCTATCTATAATTTTATAAAAAAATGCGTTATTTTATAGGTATTTTGCATCTTAATTTTCATACAAATTTACATTATTTTATTAATATTCTGTGTATATATTTTGATACGATTTTACATTATTCTATTTGTGTTTTGTAAATTTTTTTTTTATACATATTTACATTATTTAATGTGTATTTTGTATATATATTTCATATAAATTTACGTTATTATATGTGTATTTGTTTATGTATTTTCTTTCAAATTTACATTATTTTATGTGTATTTTGTATACAAAATACACATAAAATAACGTAAATTTGTATAAAACTTTATACAAAAATACACAAAAGTATTTAAATTTGTATGAAAATAGATATACAAAAAAACACTTAAAATATGCTAAATTGGAATTGAAATATATATACAAAATACATAAAATAATGTAAAATTGTATCAAACTATTAATACAAATACACATATAATAACGTAAATTTGTATAAAAATATATAAACAAAATACACATTAAATAATGTAAATACGTATAAAAGATATGTACAAAATACACATATAATAATGTAATTCGTATCAAAATAAATAAACAAAACACCAATAAAATAATGTAAATTTGTATGAGAAAAAACATACAAAATACTCATAAAAGAACGGAAATTTCTATAAAAATATATGTACAAAAATGCACATAAAATAAAGTAAATTTGCATAAAATTATATATACAAAACACACATTAAATAATGTAAATGCGTATAAAAATATGTATACAAAATACCTATGAAATAATCTAAATTCTTATCGAATAAAATTAACAAAATGCCAATAAAATAATGTAGTTTTTCGATGGAAATATATATAAAAAGTACACATAATATAACCTAAATTCAAATACAAATATACACATAAAACAATTTAATATGAAATGAAATAAATATACAAAATAAACATAAAATAAGGTAAATTTGTAATGAAATATATGTACAAAATACACATCAAATAATGTAAATTTATATGAAAATATATATACAAATACACATAAAATACCATGAATTTGTATAAAAATATATATTCAAAATAAATATTAAATAATGTAAATGCGTATAAAAATATATATACAAAGTACATATAAAATAATGTAAATTCGTATCAAAATAAATAAACAAAATACCAATAAAATAATACATATTTGAATAAAAAGAAATTTACAAAATACACATTACATAACTAAAATTTGTATTAAAATATATACAAAAATACATAGAAATAATTTGAATTTGTATGAAAATAGATATACAAGATACGCGTAAAACTAGGTAAAATTCTTTTGAAATATATATACAAAATACCCATAAAATATTGTAAAATTGTGTCAAAATATATAAACAGATACACATAAAATAATGTAAATTTGTATGAAAATAATATACAAAATACACATAGAATAAAGTCAATTCGTATCAAAATGAATGAGCAGAATATCAATAAAATAATGTAAATTTGTATGAAAATAAAGATGCAAAATACCCATGAAATAAAGCATATTTTTATAAAAATACATATACACAATTAAATAATGTAAATTCGCGTCAAAATGAATAAACAAAATATCAATAAAAGAATGTGTATTTATATGAAAATAGATATACAAAATACACATGAAATAACATAAATTTATATAAAACTATATACAAAAATACACAAAAATAATTTAAATTTGTACGTAAATAAATATACAAAATACACATACAATTAGGTAAATTTGTATTTAAATACATACACAAAATACACTTAAAATAATGTAAATTTGAATGAAAATATATAAACAAATACACTTAAAATAACGTAAAACTGTATAAAATATATATACAAAATACACATTAAATAATGTAAATATATATAAAAAAATATATACAAAACACAAATAGATTAATGTAAAATCGTATCAAAATGAATACACAGAATGTTAATAAAATAATGTAAATTTGTATGAAAATTAAGATGCAAAATACCCGTAAAATACGCATTTTTTATAAAAATATACATACCAAGACACACATAAAATAATTGAATTTGTATTAAAATAAATTTACAAAAAGCACATACAATAAGGTAATTCTGTATTTAAATAGATATGCAGAATACATATAAACAATGTAAATTTGTTTCAAAATATTTATACAAATACACATAAAATAAGGTAGATTTCTATAAAAATATATATACAAAATACATATAAAATTAAGTAAATACGTATGAAAAAATGTATACAAAATACACATAAAATAATGTAAATTCGTATCAACAATAAATAAACAAAACACCAATACAAGAATGTATATTTGTATAAATATAAAAATAAAAAATACACATAAAATAACGTAGATTTCTATAAAAATATATATACAAAATACACCTAAAATGAAGTAAATACGTATAAGAAAATGTATACAAAATACACATAAAATAATGTAAATTCGTATCAAAATAAATAAACAAAATACCAATAAAAGAATGTGTATTTGTATAAATATAAATATACAAAATACACATAAAATAGCGTGAATTTGTATAAAACTATATACAAAAATACACAGAAGTAATTAAATTCGTATGAAAATAGATATACAAAATACACACAAAATAAGCTCAATTTCAATTGAAATATATGTAAAAAATACATCAAATAAAGTAAATTTGTATCAAAATATTTTTACAAATACACATATCATTACGTAAATTTATATAAAATCTATAAACAAAATACACATTAAATAATGTCAATACGTATAAAAAAATATGTACAAAATACACATATAATCATGTAATTCGTATCAAAATAAATAAACAAAATACCAATAAAATAATGTAATTTTTTATGAGAAAACAAATACAAAATACACATCAAATAACGCAAATTTCTATAAAAATATATGTTCAAAAATGCACATAAAATAAATTTGCATTAAAAAATATATACAAAACACACATTACATAATGTAAATGAGTATAAACATATGTATACAAAATACCTATGAAATAATCTAAATTCGTATCGAATTAAATTAAGAAAATACCAATAAAATAATGTAATTTTGGATGAAAATATTTATAGAAAATTCACATAAAATAACCTAAATACAAATACAAATATACACATAAAATAATTTAAAATTGAATGAAATAAATATACAAAATAAACATAAAATAAGGTAAATTTGTAATGAAATATATGTAAAAATACACATTAAATAATATATATTTGTATGAAAATATATATACAAATACATATAAAATAACATGAATTTGTATAAAATTTGTATCAAAATATATACGAATACACACAATAAAACAACGTAAATTTTAATGAAAATGTATATACAAAATACACATAAAGTAATTTAAATACGTAGAAAAATATATATACAAAATACACATTAAATAATGTAAATTCGTATAAAAATAAATAAACAAAATTCCAATAAAAGAATGTATATTTGTAGGAAAATATATATACAAAATACAAATAAAATAACTAAAATTTGTATAGAAATATATAAAAAATACACAGAAAATAATTTAAATTTGTTTGAAAATATATATGCAAAATACACATAAAATAATGTAAATTTGTATAAAAATATATAAACAAATACACATAAAATAACGTAAATTTATACAAAATATATATACAAAATAAACATTAAATAATGTAAATATGTATAAAAAAATATATACAAAATACACATAGAATAATGTTAAGTCATATCAAAATAAAAAAACAGAATATCAATAAAATAATGTAAATTTGTATGAAAATAAAGACGCACAATACCCATATAATAACGGATATTTGCATAAAAATATATATACAAAAATACACATAAAAAAGTTTAATTTGTATTAAAATGAATATTCAAAATGCACATACAATAAAGTAAATTTGTATTGAAATAGATATGCAAAATACACATCAATAATGTAAATTTGTATCGAAATATATATACGAATACACATAATATAGAGTAAATTTCTATGAAAATATACATACAAAATATTTATAAATTTATGTAAATAGTATAAAAATATATATACCAAATACACCTAAAATAATGTAAATTCGTATCAAAATAAATACACAAAATTCCGATAAAAGAACGTATATTTGTAGAAAAATAAATATACAAAATACACATAAAATAACGAGAATTTGTATAAAAATATATACAAAAAAAAAACACAAAAATAATTTCAATTTATATGAAAATACATATACAAAATACACATATAATTAATTAAATTTGTCTTTAAATACATGTACAAAATACACATAAAATAATGTAAATATGCATGAAATGAAAACAAATACACATAAAATAACGTACATTTGTATAAGATATATATACAAAATACACATACAATAATGTAAAATCGTATCAAAATAAATACACAGAATATCAATAAAATAATGTAAATTTGTATGAAAATAAAGATGCAAAATACAAATAAAAAATAAATATGGAATAATTAAATTTGTATTAAAATTAATATACAAAATGCACATACAATAAGGTAAATTTGTATTTAAAAAAATATGCAAAATACACATAAAACAATGTAAATTTGTTTCAATATATATATTCAATATACACATGAAATAATGTATATATATATATATATATATATATATATATATATATATATATATATATATATATATATATATATATATATATATATATATATATATATATATATATATATATATATATATATATATATATATATATATATATATATATATATATATATATATATATATATATATATATATATATATATATATATATATATAATACACTTGAGGTGATGTAAATACGTATAAAAATATATATACAAAATACACATTAAATAATATAAATTCGTGTCAAAATAAATAAATAAAATATCAATAAAATAATATGTATTTGTATGAAAATTGATATACAAAATACATATAAAATAACCTAAATTTGTATAAAACTATATACAAAAATACCCAAAAAATAATTTAAATTTGTTATTTTATGTGTATTTTGTACATTATTTTATTGGTATTTTGTTTATTTATTTTGATACGAATTACGTTATTAATATTCTGTGTATTTATTTTGATACGATTTTACATTATTCTATTTGTGTTTTGTATATTTTTTTTTATACATATTTACATTATTTAATGTGTATTTTGTATATATATTTCATACAATTTTACGTTATTTTAAGTGTATTTGTTTATATATTTTCATTCAAACTTACATTATTTTATGTGTATTTTGTATATGTATTTCAATACAAATTTGCCTAATTTTATGTGTATTTTGCAAATCTATTTTCAAACAAATTTAAATAATTTTTGTGTGTTTTTGTATATATTTTTATACAAATTTTAGTTATTTTATTTGTATTTTTTATATATATTTTCCTACAAATATATATTCTTTTATTGGAATTTTATCTATTTATTCTTATACGAATTTACTTTATTATATGTGTATTTTGTATATATATTTTTCTACGTATTTACATTATTTTATATGTATTTTGTATATATATTTTCATAGAAATTTACTTTATTTTATTGTGTGTATTCGTATATAATTTGATACAAATTTTATACAAATTCATGTTATTTTATGTGTATTTGTATATATATTTTCATACAAATCTACATTATTTTATGTGCATTTTTATATATATTTCTTTACAAATTTACCTTATTTTATGTTTATTTTGAATATTTATTTCCTTCAATTTTAAATTATTTTATGTTTATATATGTATTTGTATTTAGGTTATTTTATGTGTATTTTCTATATATATTTTCATAAAAAAATACATTATTTTATTGGTATTTTGTTAGTTTAATTCGATACGAGTTTAGATTATTTTATAGGTATTTTGTATACATATTTTTATACGCATTTACATTATTTAATGTGTGTTTTGTATATTTATTTTTATGCAAATTTACTTTATTTTATGTGTATTTGTATAAATATAAATATACAAAATGCACATAAAATAAGGTAAATTTATATAAAACAATATACAAAGATACACAGAAGTAATTAAATTTGTATGAAAATAGATATACAAAATACACACAAAATAAGCTGGATTTGAAATGAAATATATGTACAAAATACATAAAATAAAGTAAATTTGTATCAAAATATTTTTACAAATACACATATAATTACGTAAATTTTATATAAAAATATATAAACAAAATACACATTAAATAATGTAATTACGTATAAAAAAATATATACAAAATACACATATAATCATGTAATTCGTATCAAAATAAATAAACAAAATGCCAATAAAATAATGTAAATTTTTATGACAAAACATATACAAAATACACATAAAATAAATAAATTTCTATAAAAATATATGTACAAAAATGCACATAAAATAAATTTGCATTAAAAAATATATACAAAACACACATTACATAATGTAAACGAGTATAAACATATGTATACAAAATACCTATGAAAAAATCTAAATTCGTATCGAGTTAAATAAAGAAAATACCAATAAAACAATGTAATTTTGGATGAAAATATATATAGAAAATGCATATACAAATATACACATAAAATAATTTTAAATTGAATGAAATAAATATACAAAATAATCATAAAATAAGGTAAATTTGTAATGAAAATATGTAAAAATACTCATAAAATAATATAAATTTGTATGAAAATATATATACAAATACACATAAAATAACATGAATTTGTATAAAATTTGTATCAAAATAAATACGAATACACACAATAAAATAATGTAAATTTTTATTAAAATATATATACAAAATACACTTAAAATAATGTAATATGTTAATAAAATAAAATAAATTTGCATGAAAATATTTATGCAAAATACCCATAAAATAGCGCATTTTTTATAAAAATATATATACCAAAACACACATAAAATATTTGAATTTGTATTAAAATAAATATATGAAATGCACACACAATAAGGTAAATTTGTATTAAAATAGATATGCAAAATACATATAAATCAATGTAAATCTGTTTCAAAATATATATACGAATATATATAAAATAACGCAGATTTCTATAAAGATATATATACAAAATACACATAAAATGAAGTAAATACGTATAAAAAAATGTGTACAAAATACACATAAAATAATGTAAACTCGTATCGAAATAAATAAACAAAATACTAATAAAAGAATGTGTATTTGTATAAATATAAATATACAAAATACACATAAAATAGCGTAAATTGATAAAAAAGTATATACAAAAAAACACAAAAGTAGTTAAATTTGTATGAAAATAGTATACAAAATACACATAAAAGAACTCATATTTAAAAAAATATATATACAAAAATACACATCAAATAATTCAATTTGTATTAAAATAAATACACAAAATACTCATACTATAAGGTAAATTTGTATTGCCATAGATATGCAAAATACACATAAAATAATGTAAATTTGTATCAAAATAGATACGAATACACACAATAAAATAACGTAAATTTTTATGAAAATATATATACAAAATACACATAAAATGATGTAAATACGTAAAAAAATACATATACAAAATACACATAAAATAATGTAAATTCGTATCAAAATAAATAAACAAAATTCCAATAAAAGAATTTATATTTGTAGAAATATATATATATATATATATATATATATATATATATATATATATATATATATATATATATATATATATATATATATATATATATATATATATATATATATATATATATATATATATATATATATCTTTTATACGTATTTACATTATTTAATGTGTATTTTTTTTATATATTTTATACAAATTTACGTTTTTATGTGTATTTGAATATATATTTTGATACAAATTTGCATTATTTTATGTATTTTCTATATTTATTTCAATTCTAATTTAGCTTATTTTATGTGTCTTTTGTATATCTATTTTCATACAAATTTAATTATTTTTGTTTATTTTTGTATATAGTTTTATACAATTTTACGTTATTTTATGTGTATTTTGTACATTTATATTTATACAAGTACACATTCTTTTATTGGCATTTTGTTTATTTATTTTGATACGAATTTACATTATTTTATGTATATTTTGTATACATTTTCTTATACGTATTTACCTCATTTTATGTGTATTTTGTATATATATTTTTATAGAAATCTACGTTATTTTATGTGTATTCGTATATATATTTTGAAAGAAATTTACATTGTTTTATATGTATTTTGCATATCTATTTCAATACAAATTTACCTTATTGTATGTGCATTTTGTATATTTATTGTAATACAAATTTAAATATTTTATGTGTATTTTGATATATATATTTTCATAAAAAAATGCGTAGTGTTATGGGTATTTTGCATCTTTATTTTCATCCAAATTTACAATATTTTATTAATATTCTGTGTATTTATTTTTATACTATTTTACATTATTGTATTTGTCTTTTGTATATATTTTTTATACATATTTACATTATCTAATGTGTATTTTATATATATATTTCATACAAATTTACGTTATTTTAAGTGTATTTGTTTAAATATTTTCATTCAAATTTACAATATTTTATGTGTATTTTGTATATGTATTTCAATACAAATTTACGTAATTTTATGTGTATTTTGTATTTTAATTTTCATACAAATTTTAATTATTTTTTGTGTATTTTTGTATAGAGTTTTATACAAATTTACAATATTTAATGAGTATTTTGTATATCTATTTTCATACAAATACACATTCTTTTATTGATATTTTGTTTATTTATTTTAACACGAATTTACATTATTTAATGTGTATTGTGTATATATATTTTTATGCGTATTTACGTCATTTCATCTATTTTTTGTATATATATTTCTATAGAAATCTACCTTATTTTATGTATATTCGTATATATATTTTGAAACATGTATACATTATTTTAAGTGTATTCTGCAAATTCTTTCAATACAAATTTACCTTATTGTATGTGCATTTTGTATATTAATTTTAATACAAATTTAATTATTCTATGTGTATTTTTGTATATGTAATTTTAAAAAAATATGCTTTATTTTATAGGTATTTTGCATCTTTATTTTCATACAAATTTACATTATTTTATTGATAATCTGTGTATTAAATTTGATACGATTTTACATTATTCTATGTATATTTTGTATATATATTTTATACAAATGTACGTTATTTTATGTGAATTTGTTTTAATTTCATACAAATTTACATTCATTTATGTGTATTTTGTACATCTATTTAAATACAAATTTAACTTATTATATGTGTATTTTGTATATCTATTTTCATAGAAATTTAAATTAATTTTAAGTATTTTTGTATATATTTTTATACAAATTTTCCTTATTTTATGTGTATTTTGTATATTTATTTTCCTACAAATATACGTTCTTTAATCGGAATTTTGTTTATTTATTATGATACGAATTTACATTTGGTATTTGGTATATATATTTTTTTACTATTTACATCATTTTATATGTATTTTGTATGTATATTTTCATAGAAATTTATTCTATTTTATGTATTCGTATATATATTTTGTTTATTTATTTTGATACGAATTTACATTATTTTATGTGTATTTTGTATAGATTTTTTTATACGTATTTACTTCATTTGATGTGTATTTTGTATATATATTTTTATAGAAATCTACGTTATTTTATGTGTATTCGTATATATATCTTGAAACAAATTTACATTGTTTTATATGTATTTTGCATATCTATTTCAATACAAATTTATCTTATTGTATGTGTTTTTTATATATTTATTTTAATACAATTTTTTTTTTAATGTGTATTTTGGTATATATATATATATATATATATATATATATATATATATATATATATATATATATATATATATATATATATATATATATATATATATATATATATATATATATATATATATATATATATATATATATATATATTTTTTTTTTTATAAATAAAAAAAATGCGTTATTTTATGGGTATTTTGCCTCTTTATTTTCACACAAATTTACATTATTTTATTAATATTCTGTGTATTTATTTTGATACGATTTTACATTATTCTATTTGTGTTTTGTATAAATTTTTTTATACAAATTTACGTTATTTTAAGTGTATTTGTTTATGTATTTTCATTCAAATTTACATTATTTTATGTGTATTTTGTATATGTATTTCAATACAAATATACCTAATTTTATGTGTATTTTGTATATTTATTTTCATACAAATTTAAAATATTTTTGTGTATTTTTGTATATAGTTTGATACAAATTTAGGTTATTTTATGTGTATTTTGAATATCTATTTTCATAAAAATACACATTCTTTTCTTGATATTTTGTTTATTTATTTTAACGCAAATTTACATTATTTAATGTGTATTTTGTATATATATTTTTATACGTATTTACATAATTTCATGTGTATTTTGTATATATATTCCTATAGAAATCAACGTTATTTTATGTGTATTCGTATATATATTTTGAAACAAATTTACACTGTTATGTGTATTTTGCGTATTTTTTCAATACAAATTTACCTTATTGTATGTGCATTTTGTATATTAATTTTAATACAAATTTAATTATTCTATGTGTATTTTTGTATATGTATTTTTTTTTTTAATATGCTTTATTCTATGGGTATTTTGCATCTTTATTTTCATACAAATTTAAATTATTTTATTGATATTCTGTGTACTTATTTTGATACGATTTTACATTATTCTACGTGTATTTTGTATATATATTTTATACAAATGTACGTTTTTTCATGTGTATTTGTTTTCATTACATACAAATATACATAATTTTATGTGTATTTTGTACATGTATTTAAATACAAATTTAACTAATTATATGTGTATTACAAATACACATTATTTTATTGGTATTTTGTTTATTTATTTTGATACGAATTTACATTATTTTATGTGTATTTTGTATATATTTTTTTATACGTATTTACTTCATTTTATGTGTATTTTGTATATATATTTTTATAGAAATCTGCGTTATTTTATGTGTATTCGTATATATATTTTGAAACAAATTTACATTGTTTTATATGTATTTTGCATATGTATTTCAATACAAATTTACCTTATTGTATGTGTTTTTTATGTATTTATTTTAATACAATTTTATTTTTATGTGTATTTTGGGGTAATATTTTTATTAATAAAAAAAAGCGGTATTTTATGGGTATTTTGCCTCTTTATTTTCATACAAATTTATATTTTTTTATTAATATTCTGTGTATTTATTTTGATACGATTTTACATTATTCTATTTGTGTTTTGTATATATTTTTTTTATACAAATTTACGTTATTTTAAGTGTATTTGCTTATGTATTTTCATTCAAATTTACATTATTTTATGTGTATTTTGTATATGTATTTCAATACAAATTTACCTAATTTTATGTGTATTTTGTATATTTATTTTCATACAAATTTAAATTATTTTTGTGTATTTTTGTAAATAGTTTGATGCAAATTTAGATTATTTTATGTGTATTTTGTATATCTATTTTCATACAAATACACTTTCTTTTATTGATATTTTGTTTATTTATTTTGAGGCGAATTTACATTATTTAATGTGTATTTTGTGTATATATTTTTATACGTATTTACATCATTTCATTTGTATTTTGTATATATATTCCTATAGAAATCAACGTTTTTTTATGTGTATTCGTATATATACTTTGAAACAAATTTACACTGTTTTATGTGTATTTTGCGTATTTTTTCAATACAAATTTACCTTATTGTATGTGCATTTTGTATATTAATTTTAATACAAGTTTAATTATTCTATGTGTATTTTTGTATATGTATTTTTAAAAAAAATATGCTTTATTTTATGGGTATTTTGGATCTTTATTTTCATACAAATTTAAATTATTTTATTGATATTCTGTGTACTTATTTTGATACGGTTTTACATTATTCTATGTGTATTTTGTATATATATTTTTTACAAATGTACGTTATTTTATATGTATTTCTTTTCATTTCATACAAATTTACATAATTTTATGTGTATTTTGTACATGTATTAAAATACAAATTTAACTAATTATATGTGTATTACAAATACACATTCTTTCATTGGTATTTTGTTTATTTATTTTGATACGAATTTATATTATTTTATGTGTATTTTGAATGCATTTTTTTATACGCATTTACTTCATTTTATGTGTATTTTGTATATATATTTTTATAGAAATCTACGTTATTTTATGTGTATTCGTATATATATTTTGAAACAAATTTACATTGTTTTATATGTATTATGCATATCTATTTCAATACAAATTTACCTTATTGTATGGGTTTTTTATATAGTTATTTTAATACAAATTTAATTTTTTTATGTGTATTTTGGTATATATATTCTTATAAATAAAAAAATGCGTTATTTTATGGGTATTTTGCCTTCTTATTTTCATACAAATTTACATTATTTTATTAATATTCTGTGTATTTATTTTGATACGATTTTACATTATTCCATTTGTGTTTTGTATATATTTTTTTATACAAATTTACGTTATTTTAAGTGTATTTGTTTATGTATTTTCATCCAAATTTACATTATTTTATGTGTATTTTGTATATGTATTTCAATACAAATTTACCTAATTTTATGTGTATTTTGTATATTTATTTTCATACAAATTAAAAATATTTTTTTGTATTTTTGTATATAGTTTGATGCAAATTTAGGTTATTTTATGTGTATTTTGTATATCTATTTTCATACAAATACACTTTCTTTTATTGATATTTTGTTTATTTATTTTGACGCGAATTTACATTATTTAATGTGTATTTTGTATATATATTTTTATACGTATTTACATCATCTCATGTGTATTTTGTATATATATTCCTATAGAAATCAACGTTATTTTATGTGTATTCGTATATATTTTTTGAAACAAATTTACACTGTTTTATGTGTATTTTGCGTATTTTTTCAATACAAATTAACCTTATTGTATGTGCATTTTGTATATTAATTTTAATACAAATTTAATTATTCTATGTGTATTTTTATATATGTATTTTTTAAAAAAATATGCTTTATTTTATGGGTATTTTGCATCTTTATTTTCATACAAATTTAAATTATTTTATTGATATTCTGTGTACTTATTTTGATACCTTTTTACATTATTCTATGTGTATTTAGTATATATATTTTATACAAATGTACGTTATTTTATGTGTATTTGTTTTTTTTTATACAAATTTACATAATTTTACGTGTATTTTGTACATGTATTTAAATACAAATTTAACTAATTATATGTGTATTTTGTATATCTATTTTCATACAAATTGATATTATTTTTGTTTGTTTTTGTATATATGTTTATACAAATTTTCGTTATTTTATGTGTATTTTGGGTATTTATTTTCCTACAAATATACGTTTTTTATCGGAATTTTGTTTATTTATTTTGATACGAATTTACATTATTTTAGGTGTATTTGATATATATATTTTTATACTTATTTACATCATTTGATATGTATTGTATATGTATATTTCCATAGAAATTTACTCTATTTTAGGTGTATTCGTATATATATTTTGATACGAATTTACATTATTTTATGTGTATTTTGTATACATTTTTTTATACGTATTTACTTAATTTTATGTGTATTTTGTATATATATTTTTATAGAAATCTACATTATTTTATGTGTATTCGTATATATATTTTGAAACAAATTTACATTGTTTATATGTATTTTGCATATCTATTTAAATACAGATTTACCTTATTGTATGTGCATTTTTAAATTTATTTTAATACAAATTCAATTATTTTATGTGTATTTTGGTAGGTATATTTATATAAAAAATGTGTTTTTTATGGGTATTTTACATCTTAATTTTCGTATAAATTTATATTATTTTATTAACATTCTGTGTATTCATTTTGATACGATTTTACATTATTCTATTTGTGTTTTGTATATCTTTTTTTTATATATATTTACATTATTTAATGTGTATTTTGTATATATATTTTATTCAATTTTACGTTATTTTAAGTGTATTTGTTTATATATTTTCATTCAAATTTACATTATTGTAAGTGTATTTTGTATATGTTTTTCATACAAATTTACCTAATTTTATGTGTATTTTGTATATTTATTTTCATACAAATTTAAATTATTTTTGTGTATTTTTGTATATAGTTTTATACAAATTTATGTTATTTCATGTGAATTTTGTATATCTATTTTCATATAAATACACATTCTTTTATTGATATTTTGTTTATTTATTTTGACGCGAATTTACATTATTTAATTGTGTATATGTATTTTTAAAAAAAATATGCTTTATTTCATGGTTATTTTGCACCTTTATTTTCATACAAATTTACATTATTTTATTGATATTCTGCTGATTCATTTTGATACGATTTGACTTTATTCTATGTGTATTTTGTATATTATTTTCATACAAATTTACATTATTTTATGTGTATTTGTTTATATATTTTGACACAAATTTACAATATTTTATGGGTATTTTGTATATATATTTCAAAAGAAATTTACCTAGTTTTACGCGTATCTTGTATATCTATTTTCATACAAATTCAAATTATTTCTATGTATTTTTGTATATATTTTAATACAAATTTTAGTTATGTTATGTGTATTTTGTAAATTTCTTTTTATTCAAATATATATTATTTTATTGGTATTTTGTTGATTTATTTTCATACGAATTTTCATTATTTTATATGTACTTTGTATATTATTTTTATACACATTTTTATTATTTAATATTTATTTTGAATATATATTTTTATACAAATTCATGATATTTTATGTTTATTTGTATATATATTTCATTACAAATTTACCTTATTTTATGTTTATTTTGTATATTTATTTCATTTAATATTAAATTATTTTATGTGTATAAAATACACATATAATTAAGTAAATACGTATAAAAAAATGTATAAAAAATACACATAAAATAATGTAAACTCGTATCAAAATAAATAAACAAAATACTAATAAAAGTATGTGTGTTTGTATAAATATAAATATACAAAATACAAATAAAATAACGTAAATTTATATGAAACTATATACAAAAATACATAAAAGTAATTAAATTTGTATGAAAATAGATATACAAAATACACATAAAATAAGCTAAATTTGAATTGAAATATATATACAAAATACATAAATTAATGTAAATTTGTATCAAAATACTTATACAAATACACATATAATAACGTAAATTTGTATAAAGATATATAAACAAAATACACATTAAATAATGTAAATACGTATAAAAAATATGTTCAAAATACACAAATAATCATGTAATTCGTATCAAAATAAATAGACAAAATACCAATAAAATAATGTAAATTTGTATGAGAAAACATATACAAAATACACATAAATAACGCAAATATCAATAAAAATATATATAATGTAATATATTTTTATACATATTTAAAATATTTAATGTATATTTTGTATATATGTTTTATCCAAATTTACGTTATTTTATGTGTATTTGTTTATATATTTTCATGCAAATTTACATTATTTTATGTGAGTTTTGTAGATGTATTTCTATACAAATTTGGCTAACTTTATGTGTATCTTGCATATCTATTTTAAAACAAATTTAAATTATTTTTGTGTATTTTGGTATATATTTTTATACAAATTTTAGTTACTTTATTTGTATTTTGTATATATATTTTCCTACAAATATACATTCTTTTATTGGAATTTTGTGAATATTTTTTTACGATTTTACATTATTTTATGTGTATTTTGTATATATATTTTTATACGTATTTAAATTATTTTATGTGTATTTTATATATATATATATATATATATATATATATATATATATATATATATATATATATATATATATATATATATATATATATATATATATATATATATATATATATATATATATATATATATATATATATATATATATATATATATATATATATATATATATATATATATATATATATATATATATATATATATATATATATATATATATATATATATATATATATATATATATATATATATATATATATATTTTTATATATATTTTCATACAAATTTAAATTATTTTATGTGTATTTTTACATATATTTCATTACAAATTTACCTTATTTTATGTTTATTTTGTATATTTATTTTATTCAATTTTAAACTATTTAATGTGTATATTTGTATTTGTATTTAGGTCATTTTTGTGTGTTTTCTATATATATTTTCATCCAAAACTATATTATATTATTGGTGTTTTCTTAATTTAACTCGATACGAGTTTAGATTATTTCTTAGGTATTTTGTATACATATTTTTATACTCATTTACATTATCTAATGTGTGTTTTGTATATATTTTTTTATGCAAATTAATTTTATGTGCATTTTTGTACATATATTTTCATAGAAACTTGCGTTATTTTATATGTATTTTGTATTATGTTTTCTCATACAAATTTACATTGTTTTATTGTTTTTTTGTTTATTTATTTTGATACGAATTACATGATTATATGTGTATTTTGTACATATTTTTTTATACGTATTTACATTACTTAATGTGTATTTTGTTTATATATTTTTATACAAATTTACGTTATTATATGAGTATTTGTTAAAAATATTTTGATACAAATTTACTTTATTTTATGTATTTTGTATATATATTTCAACTCAAATTTTGCTTATTTTGTGTGTATTTTGTATATCTATTTTCATAAAAATTTAATTACTTCTGTGTATTTTTGTATATAGTTTTATATAAATTTACGTTATTTTATGTGCATTTTATATATTTATATTTATACAAATACACATTCTTTTATTGGTATTTTGTTTACATTATTTTATGTGTATTTTGTATACATTTTTTATACGTATTTACTTAATTTTATGTGTATTTTGTATATATATTTTTATAGAAATTACGTTATTTTATGTGTATTCGTATATATATTTTGAAACAAATTTACATAGTTTTATATGTTTTTAGCATATCTATTTCAATACAAATTTACCTTATTGTATGTGCATTTAGTATATATATTTTAATACAAATTCAAATATTTTGTGTATTTTAGTATATATAATTTTAAAAAAATGCGTTATTTTATAGGTATTTTGCATCTTAATTTTCATACAAATTTACATTATTTTATAAATATTCTGTGTATATATTTTGATACGATTTTATATTATTCTATTTGTGTTTTATATATATATATATATATATATATATATATATATATATATATATATATATATATATATATATATTATATATATATATATATATATATATATATATATTTTTTTTTTTACATATTTACATTATTTAATGTGTATTTTTTATATATATTTTATACAAATTTACGTTATTTTAAATGTATTTGTTTATATATTTTCATTCAAATTTACATTATTTTAAGTGTATTTTGTATACGTATTTCAATACAAATTTACCTAATTTTATGTGTATTTTGTATATTTATTTTCATACAAATTTAAACTATTTTTGGGTGTTGTTGTATATAGTTTTATACAAATTTAGGTAATTTTATGTGTATTTTCTATATCTATTTTCATACAAATACACATTCTTTTATTGATATTTTGTTTATTTATTTTGACGCGAGTTTACATTATTTAATGTGTATTTTGTATATATATTTTTATACGTATTTACATCATTTCATGTGTATTTTGTATATATATATTTCTATAGAAATCTACGTTATTTTATGTGTGTTCGTATATATATTTTGAAACAAATTTACAGTTTTATGTGTATTTTGCATATTTTTTCAATACAAATTTACGTTATTGTATGTGCATTTTTTATGTTAATTTTAATTCAATTTTAATTATTTTATGAGTATTTTGCATCTTTATTTTCATACAAAT
Source organism: Eriocheir sinensis (assembly GCF_024679095.1). Lineage (NCBI taxonomy): Eukaryota > Metazoa > Arthropoda > Malacostraca > Decapoda > Varunidae > Eriocheir > Eriocheir sinensis. The sequence continues at coordinate 75,338 of NW_026112359.1, read as the reverse complement.
TTACGTTATTTTATTGATATTCTGTGTATTTATTTTAATTCGAAAACAAATTTACATTGTTTTATATGTATTTTTGAATATCTCTTTCAATACAAATTTACCTTACTGTATATGCATTTTGTATATTTATTTCAATACAAATTTAAATATTTTATGTGTATTTTGGTATATATATTTTTATAAGAAATGCGATAATTTTTGGGAATTTTGCATATTTATTTTCATACAAATTTACATTATTTTATTGATATTCTGTGTATTTATTTTGATACGATTTTACATTATTCTATTTGTTTTTTGTATATATATTTTTATACACATGTACATTATTTAATGTGTATCTTGCATATATATTTTATTCAAATTTACGTTATTTTAAGTGTATTTGTTTATATATTTTCATTCAAATTTACATTATTTGATGTGCATTTTGTATATGTATTTCAATACAAGTTTACCTAATTTTATGTGTATTTTGTTTATTTCTTTTCAAACAAATTTAAATTATTTTTGTGTATTTTTGTATATAGTTTTATACAAATTTAGGTTATTTTATGTACGCATTTACATTATTTAGTGTGTGTTTTGTATATATATTTTTATGCAAATTTACTTTATTTTATGTGCATTTTTGTACATATATTTTTATAGAAATTTGCGTTATTTGAATATGTTTTCTCACACAAATTTACATTATTTTATTGCTATTTTGTTTATTCATTTTGATACGAATTACATGATTATATGTGTATTTTGTACATATTTTTTATACGTATTTACATTACTTAATGTGTATTTTGTTTATATATTTTTAAACAAATCTACGTTATTATATGTATTTGTATAAATATTTTGATACAGATTTACATTATTTTATGTATTTTGTATGTACATTTCAATTCAAATTTAGCTTATTTTACTGTATTTTGTATATATATTTTCATACAAATTTAATTACTTCTGTGTATTTTTGTATATAGTTTTATACAAATTTACGATATTTTATGTGTATTTTGTATATTTATATTTATACAAATACACATTCTTTTACTGGTATTTTGTTTATTTATTTTGATACAATTTTTATGTGTATTTTGTATTCATTTTTTTATACGTGTTTACTTCATTTTATGTGTATTTTGTAAATAGTTTTATAGAAATCTACGTTATATTATGTGTATTCGTATATATATTTTGAAAGAAATTTACATTGTTTTATATATATTTTGCATATCTATTTCAATACAAATTTACCTTATAGTATGTGCATTTTTTATATTTATTTTAATACAAATTTTAATATTTTATGTGTATTTTGGTATATATATTTTTATAATAAATGCATTATTTTATGGCTTTTTTGCATCTTTATTTTCATACAAATTATTTTATGTGTATTTGTTTATATATTTTAACACTAATTTGCAATATTTTTGTGGGTATTTTGTATATATTTTTTCATACATATTTACATTATTTAATGTGTATTTTGTATATATATTTGATACAAATTTACGTTATTTTAAGTAAATTCATGGTATTTTATGTGTATTTGTATATATATTTTCATATAAATTTACATTATTTTAAGAGTATTTTGTACATATATTTCATTACAAATTTACCTTATTTTATGTTTATTTGTATGTGTATTTTGTACATTTATATTAATACAAATACACATTCTTTTATCGGTATTTTGTTTTGTTTTTTTGATTCGAATTTACATTATTTTATGTGTATTTTGTTTACATTTTTTTATACGTATTTACTTAATTTTATGTGTATTTTGTATATATATTTTTATAGAAATCAACGTTATTTGATGTGTATTCGTATATATATTTTGAAACAAATTTACATTGTTTTATATGTATTTTTGCATATCTCTTTCAATAGAAGTTTACCTTATTGTATGTGCATTTTGTATATTTATTTCAATACAAATTTAAATATGTTATGTGTATTTTGGTATATATATTTTTATAAGAAATGCGCTGTTTGATGGGAATTTTGCATCTTTATTTTTATACAAATTTACATTATTTTATTAATATTCGGTGTATTTATTTTGATACGATTTTACATTATTCTATTTGTTTTTTGTATAATTTTTTTTTTATACATATTTACATTATTTAATGTGTATCTTGCATATATATTTCATACAAATTTATTATCTATTATTTATTTTCATACAAATACACATTCTTTTCATGATATTTTGTTTATTTATTTTGACACGAGTTTACATTACTTAATATGTATTTTGTATATATACTTTTATACGTATTTACATAATTTCATGTGTATTTTGTATATATATTTCTATATAAATCTTCGTTATTTTATGTGTATTCGTATATATATTTTGAAACAAATTTACATTGTTTTATATGTATTTTTGAATATCTCTTTCAATACAAATTTACCTTACTGTATATGCATTTTGTATATTTATTTCAATACAACTTTAAATATTTTATGTGTATTTTGGTATTTATATTTTTAGAAAAAATGTGCTATTTTATGGGAATTTTGCATCTTTCTTTTCATACAAATATTCATTATTTTGTTGATATTCTCTGTATTTATTTTGATACGATTTTACATTATTCTATTTCTTTTTTGTATATATTTTTTTATACACATTTACATTATTTAATGTGTATCTTGCATATATATTATACAAATTTACGCTATTTAAGTGTATTTGTTTATATATTTTCATTCAAATTTACATTATTTTATGTTTATTTTGTATATTTATTTCGATACAAATTTACCTAATTTCATGTGTATTTTGTATATTTCTTTTCATACAAGTTTTAATTATTTTTGTGTATTTTTGTATATAGTTTTATACAAATTTAGGTTATTTTATGTACGCATGTACATTATTTAATGTGTGTTTTGTATATATATTTTCATGCAAATTTACTTTATTTTATGTGCATTTTTGTAAGTTTGTATTGAAATAGATATGCAAAATACATATAAAACAATGTAAATTTGTTTCAAAATATATATACGAATACACATAAAATAACGTAGATTTCTATAAAAATATATACAAAATACACATAAAATGAAGTAAATACGTATAAAAAAAGGAATACAAAATACACATAAAATAATATAAAATCGTATCAAAATAAATAAACAAAATACCAATAAAAGAATGTGTATTTGTATAAATATAAATATACAAAATACACATAAAATATCGTAAATTTGTATAAAACTATATACAAAAATACACAGAAGTAATTAAATTTGTATGAAAATAGATATATAAAATACAGCTAAAATAAACTAAATTTGAATGGAAATGTATATACAAAATACATAAAATAATGTAAATTTGTATCAAAATATTTATACAAATACATATAATAACGTAGATTTGTTTAAAAATATAAAAACAAAATACACATTCAGTAATGTAAATACGTATAAAAATTATGTACAAAATACACATATAATCATGTATTTCGTATCAAAATAAATAAACAAAATAACAATAAAATAATGTCAATTTGTATGAGAAAACATATACAAATAACGCAAGTTTCTATAAAAATATATGTACAAAAATGCACATAAGGTAAAGTAAATTTGCATAAAAATATATATACAAAACACACATTAAATAATGTAAATCAGTACATAAAATAACCTAAATTTGTATAAAACTATATACAAAAATACACAAAAATAATTTAAATTTGTATGAAAAGAAATATACAAAATACACGTAAAATTAGGTAAATTTGTATTGAAATACATATACAAAATACACATCAAATAATGTAAATTTGAATGAAAATATATAAACAAACACACTTAAAATAACGTAAATTTGTATAAAATATATATGCAAGATACACATTAAATAATGTAAATGTGTATAAAATAAATATATTAAAAAAACAAATAGAATAATGTAAAATCGTATCAAAATAAATACACAGAATATCAATAAAATAATGTAAATTTGTATTAAAATAAAGATGCAAAATTCCCAAAAAATATCGCATTTTTTATAAAAATATGTATACCAAAATACACATAAAATATTTAAATTTGTATTGAAATAAATATACAAAATGCATATACAGTAAGGTAAATTTGTATTGAAAGAGATATTCAAAAATACATATAAAACAATGTAAATTTGTTTCAAAATATATATACGAATACACATAAAATAAAGTAGATTTCTATAGAAATATATATACAAAATACATATGAAATTATGTAAATACGTATAAAAATATATATACAAAATACATATTAAATAATGTAAATTCGTGTCAAAATAAATAAACAAAATATCATGAAAAGAATTTGTATTTGTATGAAAATAGATAATAGATAATAAATTTGTATAAAATATATATGCAAGATACACATTAAATAATGTAAATATGTATAAAAAAGTATATACAAAAAACAAATAGAATAATGTAAAATCGTATCAAAATAAATACACCGAATATTAATAAAATAATGTAGATTTGTATGAAAATAAAGATGCAAAATTCCCATAAAATAGCGCATTTCTTATAAAAATATATATACCAAAATACACATAAAATATTTAAATTTGTATTGAAATAAATATTCAAAATGCACATACAATAAGGTAAATTTGTATTGAAAGAGATATGCAAAAATACATATAAAACAATGAATTTTTTTCAAAATATATATACGAATACAAATAAAATTACGTAGATTTCTATAAAAATATATATACAAAATACACATAAAATTAAGTAAATACGTATAAAAGAAATGTATACAAAATACACATAAAATAATGTAAATTCGAATTAAAATAAATAAACAAAATACCAATAAAAGAATGTGTATTTCGATAAATATAAATATACAAAATACACATACAAAATAAACATAAAATAAGGTAGATTTGTAATAAAATATATGTACAAAATACACATAAAATAATGTAAATTTATATGAAAATATATATACAAATACGCATAAAATACCATGAATTTGTATAAAAAAATATATTCAAAATAAATATTAAATAATGTAAATGCGTATAAAAATATATATACAAAGTACATATAAAATAATATAAATTCGTATCAATATAAATCAACAAAACACCAATAAAATAATATATATTTGAATGAAAATAAATTTACAAAATACATATAACATAACTAAAATTTGTTTTAAAATATATACAAAAATACATAGAAATAATTTGAGTTTGTATGAAAATAGATATACAAAATACACATAAAACTAGGTAAATTTCTTTTGAAATGTATATACAAAATACCCATAAAATATTGTAAATTTGTGTCAAAATATATAAACAAATACACATAAAATAACGTAAGTTTGTATGAAAAATATATACAAAATACACATAGAATAATATCAATCCGTATCAAAATGAATGAGCAGAATATCAATAAAATAATGTAAATTTGTATGAAAATAAAGAAGCAAAATACCCAAAAATTAAAGCATATGTTTATAAAAATACAGATACAAAAATACACATCGAATAATTAAATTTGTATTAAAATTAATATACAAAATGCGTATATAATAAGGTAAATTTGTATTGAAAAAATATGCAACATACACGTTTACTCATACAAATTTATATCATTTTATTGGTATTTTGTTTATTTATTTTGATACGAATTACATGATTATATGTGTATTTTGTACATACTTTTTTTATACGTATTTACATTATTTAATGTGTATTTTTTTATATATTTTCATACAAATTTACGTTATTATATGTGTATTTGTTTAAATATTTTGATACAAATTTACTTTATTTCATGTATTTTGTATATATATTTCAATTCAAATTTAGCTTATTTTGCGTGTATTTTGTATATATTTTCATACAAATTTAATTACTTCTGTGTATTTTTGTATATAGTTTTATATAAATTTACGTTATTTTATGTGTATTTTGTATATTTATATTTATACAAATACACATACTTTTATTGGTATTTTGTTTATTTATATTTATACGAATTTACATTATTTTATGTGTATTTTGTATACATTTTTTTATACGTATTTACCTCATTTTATGTGTATTTTGTATATATATTTTTATAGAAATCTACGTTATTTTATGTGTATTCGTATATATATTTTGAAACAAATTTACATTGTTTTATATGTTTTTTGCATATCTATTTCAATACAAATTTACCTTATTGTATGTGTTTTTTGTATATTTATTTTAATACAAATTTAATTTTTTGATGTGTATTTTGGTATATATATTTTTATAAATAAAAAAAATGCGTTATTTTATGGGTATTTTACTTCTTTATTTTCATAGAAATTTACTTTATTTTATTAATATTCTGTGTATTTATTTTGATACGATTTTACATTATTCTATTTGTGTTTTGTTCATATTTTCATTCAAATTAACATTATTTTATGTGTATTTTGTGTATGTATTTCAATACAAATTTACCTAATTTTATGTGTATTTTGTATATTTATTTTCATACAAATTTAAAATATTTTTGTGTATTTTTGTATATAGTTTGATACAAATTTAGGTTATTTTATGTGTATTTTGTATATCAATTTTTATACAAATACACATTCTTTTATTGATATTTTGTTTATTTATTTTCACGCGAATTTACATTATTTAATGTGTATTTTGAATATATTTTTTTTATACGTATTTACATCATTTCATGTGTATTTTGTATAGTTTTAAACAAATTTATATTATTTAATGTGTATTTTGTATATATATATTTATACAAATACATATTCTTTTATTGGTATTTGTTTATTTATTTTGATACTAATTTACATTATTTTATGTGTATTTTGTATACTTTTTTTTAAACGTATTTACTTAATTTTATGTGCATTTTGTATATATATTTTTATAGAAATCTACCTTATTTCATGTGTATTCGTATATATATTTTGAAACAAATGTACATTGTTTATATGTATTTTGCATATCTATTTTTGAGTATTCTGTATTTATTTTTGTTATACATAGAATAATATAAAATCGTATCAAAATAAGTACTCAGAATATCAATAAAAGAATTTAAATTTGTATGAAAATAAAGATGCAAAATACCCATAAAATAAAGCATATTTTTTTTAAAAATACATATACAAAAATACACATAGAATAATTAAATTTGTATTAAAATTAATATACAAAATGCACATACAATAAGGTAAATTTGTATTGAAAAAAACGCAAAATACACATAAAGCAGTGTAAATTTCTTTCAAAATATATACGAATACACATAAAATAACGTTTATTTCTATAGGAATATATATACAAAATACACATGAAATGATGTAAATACGTATAAAAATATATATACAAAATACACATTAAATACTGTAAATTCGCGTCAAAATAAATAAACAAAATATCAATAAAAGAATGTGTATTTGTATGAAAATAGATATACAAAATACACATAAAATAACCTAAATTTGTATCAAACTATATACAAAAATACACAAATTTTTTTAAATTTGTATGAAAATAAATATACAAAATACACATAAAATTAGGTAAATTTGTATTTAAATACATATACAAAATACACTTAAAATAATGTAAATTTGAATAAAAATATATAAACAGATACACTTAAAATAACGTAAAATTGTATAAAATATATATAAAAAATACACATTAAATAATGTAAATATATGTAAAAATATATATACAAAAGACAAATAGAATAATGTAAAATCGTATCAAAATAAATACACAGAATGTTAATAAAATAATGTAAATTTATATGAAAATTAAGATGCAAAATACCCATAAAATACGCATTTTTTATAAAAAATATACATACCACAATACACATAAAATATTTTAATTTGTATTAAAATAAATTTACAAAATACACATAAAATTAGGTAAATCTGTATTGAAATACATATACAAAATACACATAAAATAATGTAAATTTGAATGAAAAGACATAAACAAATACACTTAAAATAACGTAAATTTGTATAAAAAAATATATACAAAACAAAAATAGAATAATGTAAAATCGTATCAAATATTAATAAAATAATGTAAATTTGTATGAAAATAAAGAGGCAAAATACCCATAAAATAACGCACTTTTTTTTATTTATAAAAATATATATACCAACATACACATAAAAAAATTAAATTTGTATTAAAATAAATATACAAAAAACACATACAATAAGGTAAATTTGTATTGAAATAGATATGCAAAATACATATAAAACAATGTAAATTTGTTTCATAATATATATACGAATACACATAAAATAACGTAGTTTTCTATAAAAATATATACAAAATACACATAAAATGAAGTAAATACGTATAAAAAATGTATACAAAATACACATAAAATAATGTAAATTCGTATCAAAATAAATAAACAAAATACCCATAAAAGAATGTGTATTTGAATAAATATAAATATAGAAAATACACATAAAATAACGTAAATTTATATAAAACTATATACAAAAATACACAGAAGTATTTTAATTTGTATGAAAATAGATATACAAAATAAGGTAAATTCGTTTCAAATTCAATAAACAAAATTCAGATAAAAGAACGTATATTTGTAGAAAAAATAAATATACAAAATACACATAAATAACGAAAATTTTATGAAAATATATAAAAAAATAAACAAAAATAATTTCAATTTGTATGAAAATAAATATACAAAATACACATGAATTTTGTATTTCTATTTCCACAAAAATTTAATTACTTTTGTGTATTTTTGCATATAGTTTTATATAAATTTACGTTATTTTATTTGTATTTTGTATATTTATATTTATACAATACACATTCTTTTATTAGTATTTTGTTTATTTTGTTTTGATACGAGTTTACATTATTTTATGTGTATTTTGTATACCTTTTTTTTATACGTATAGACGTTATTTTATGTGTATTCGTATATATATTTTGAAAAAAATTTACATGGTTTTATATGTATTTTGCATATCTATTTCAATACAAATTTACCTTATTGTATGTGCATTTTGTATTTTTATTTTATTACAAATTCAAATATTTTATGTGTCTTGGTATATATATTTTTATAAAAAATGCGTTATTTTATGGGTATTTTGCATCTTAATTTTCATACAAATCTACATTATTTTATCAATATTCTGTGTATTTATTTTGATAAGATTTTATATTATTCTATTTGTGTTTTGTATATATTTTTTTTATACATATTTACATTATTTAATGTGTATTTTTTATATATATTTTATACAAATTTACGTTATTTTAAGTGTATTTGTTTATATATTTTCATTCAAATTTACATTATTTTATGTGTATTTTGTAAATGTATTTCAATACAAATTTACCTAATTTTATGTGTATTTTGTATATTTATTTTCATACAAATTAAAATTATTTTTGTGTATTTTTGTATATAGTTTTATACAAATTTAGGTGATTTTATGTGTATATTGTATATCTATTTTCATACAAATACACATTCTTTTATTGATATTTATTTATTTTTTTATATATATTTATATATTTTTTTATATAAATATATATATTTATAAATTTATATATATAAATATATAGATATATATATATATATATATATATATATATATATATATATATATATATATATATATATTTTTTTTTTATACGTGTTTACATCATTTGATGTGTATTTTGTATATATTATTTCTATAGAAATCTACGTTGATTTATGAGTATTCGTATATAGATTTTGAAATAAATTTACACTGTTTCATGTGTATTTTGCATATTTTTTCAATACAAATTTACCTTATTGTATATGGATTTTGTATATTAATTTTTTTTTTTTTTTTTACGTCGTTGCCTGTTGCGCCGGTAAGCATCTTTCTGGTTGGGCCTGATGGTCGGCCCAAGGCCCAGGTGGGGCCTGATGGTCGGCCCAGCCCTTTCTTTCGCAGGCGAGTGTTTATAGTGGCGCCATCTTGCATACAAATTTAATTATGCTATGTGTATTTTTGTACATGTATTTTCATAAAAATATGCTTTATTTTATGGGTATTTTGCATTTCTATTTTCATACAAATTTACATTATTTCATTTATATTCTGTTTATTTTTCTTTTTAAACAATTTTACATTATTCTATGTGTATTTTGTATATCTATTTTTATACGTATTTACTTAATTTTATGTGTATTTTGTATATATATTTATATAGAAATCTACGTTATTTTATGTGTATTCGTATATATATTTTGAAACAAATTTACATTGTTTTATATGTATTCTTGAATATCTGTTTCAATACAAGTTTACCTTATTGTATGTCCATTTTGTATATTTATTTGAATACAAATTTAAATATTTTATGTGTATTTTGGTATATTTATTTTTATAAGAAATGCGCTATTTGATGGGAATTTTGCATCTTTATTTTCATACAAATTTACATTATTTTATTAATATTCGGTGTATTTATTTTGATACGATTTCACATTATTCAATTTGTTTTTTGTATATATTTTTTTTATACATATTTACATTATTTAATGTGTATCTTGCATATATATTTCATACAAATTTATTATCTATTATTTATTTTCATACAAATACACATTATTTTCATGATCTTTTGTTTATTTATTTTGACACGAATTTACCTAGATATGTATTTTGTATATATATTTTTATACTTATTTACATAATTTCATGTGTATTTTGTATATATATTTCTATAGAAATCTACGTTATTTTATGTGTATTCGTATATATATTTTGAAACAAATTTACTTTGTTTTATATGTATTTTTGAATATCTCTTTCAATACATATTTACCTTACTGTATATGCATTTTGTATATTTATTTCAATACAAATTTAAATATTTTATGTGTATTTTGGTATATATATTTTTATAAAAAAATGCGCTCTTTTATGGGAATTATGCATCTTTCTTTTCATACAAATTTACATTATTTTATTGATATTCTGTGTATTTATATTGATAGGATTCAACATTATTCTGTTTCTTTTTTGTATATATTTTTTTATACACATTTACATTATTTAATGTGTATCTTGCATATATATTTTATACAAATTTACGTTATTTTAAGTGTATTTGTTTATATATTTTCATTCAAATTTACATTATTTTATGTGTATTTTCTATATGTATTTCAATACAAATTTACCTAATTTTATGTGTATTTTGTATATTTCTTTTCATACAAATTTTAAATATTTTTGTGTATTTTTGTATATAGTTTTATACAAATTTAGGTTATTTTATGTACGCATTTACATTATTTAATGTGTGTTTTGTATATGTATTTTTATGCAAATTTACTTTATTTTATATGCATTTTTGTACATATATTTTTTTTGAAATTTGCGTTATTTTATGTGTATTTGTATGTTTTTTCATACAAATTTACATTATTTTATTGCTATTTTGTTTATTTATTTTGATACGAATGAAAATAGATATGCAAAATATACATAAAATAAACTAAATTTGTATTGAAATATATATACAAAATACATAAAATAATGTAAATTTGTATCAAAATATTTTAACAGATGCGCATAAAATAACGTAAATTTGTTTTAAAATATACAAAATACACATTAAATAATGTAAATATGTATAAAAAAAATATATACAAAACACAAATAGAATAATGTAAAATCGTATCAAAATAAATACACAGAATATTAATAAAACAATGTAAATTTGTATGAAAATAAAGATGCAAAATACCCATTAAATAACGCATTTTTTATAAAAATATATATACCAAAATACACATAAAATATTTAAATTTGTATTAAAATAAATATACAAAATGCACATACAATAAGGTAAATTTGTATTGAAATAGATATGCAAAATACATATAAAACAAAGTAAATTTCTTTCAAAATAAATATAAGAATACACTTAAAATAACGTAGATTTCTATAAAAATATATATACAAAATACACATAAAATGAAGTAAATACGTATAAGAAAATGTATACAAAATACACATAAAATAATGTAAACTCGTATCAAAATAAATAAACAAAATACCAATAAAAGAATATGTATTTGTATAAATATAAATATACAAAATACACATAAAATAACGTAAATTTGTATAAATCTATATACAAAAATACACAGAAGTAATTAAATTCGTATGAAATATTTATACAAAATACAGATAAAACTAGCTAAATATGAATTGAAATGTATATACAAAATACATAAAATAATGTAAATTTGTATCAAAATATTTATAAAAATACACATAATAACGTAAATTTGTTTAAAAATATAAACAAAATACACATTAAGTAATGTAAATACGTATAAAAAATATGTACAAAATACACATATAATCATGTAATTCGTATCAAACTAAATAAACAAAATAGCAATATAATAAAGTAAATTCGTATGAGAAAACATATACAAATACATATAAAATAACGCAAATTTTTATAAAAATATATGTACAAAAATGCACGTAAAATAAAGTAAATTTGCATAAAAATATATATACAAAACACATATTAAATAATGTAAATGCGTACATAAAATAACCTAAATTTGTATAAAACTATATACAAAAATACACAAAAATAATTTAAATTTGTATGAAAAGAAATATACAAAATACACATAAAATTAGGTAAATTTGTATTGAAATACATATACAAAATACACATGAAATAATGTAAATTTGAATGAAAATATATAAACAAATACACATAAAACAACGTAAATTTGTATGAAATATTTATATTCAAAATACACATTAAATAATGTAAATATGTATAAAAAAAATATATACAAAACACAAATAGAATAATTTAAAATCGTATCAAAATATATACACAGAATATTAATAAAATAATGTAAATTTGTATGAAAATTAAGATGCAAAATACTTACAAAATAACGCATTTTTTTATAAAATTATAGATACCAAAATACACATAAAATATTTGAATTTGTATTAAAATAAATATACAAAATGCACATACAATAAGGTAAATTTGTATTGAAATAGATATGCAAAATACATATAAAATAGTGTAAATTTGTTTCAAAATATATATATGAATACACATAAAAGAACGTAGATTTCTATAAAAATACATATACAAAATACACATAAAATTAAGTAAATACGTATAAAAAAATGTATACAAAATACACACAAAATAATGTAAATTCGTATAAATATAAATAAACAAAATACCCTGTGTATTTTGTATATGTATATATATATATATATATATATATATATATATATATATATATATATATATATTTTCATAAAAATTTACGTTATTTTATTGTGTGTACTTTGTATTGAAAAAATATGCAAAATACACATAAAACAGTGTAAATTTGTTTTGAAATCTATATACGAATACACATAAATAAACGTAGATTTCTATAGAAATATATATACAAAATACATATGAAATGATTTAAGTACGTATAAAAATATATATACAAAATATACGTTAAATAATGTAAATTCGCGTGAAAATAAATAAACAAAATATCAAAATAGTATCTATTTTGTAACAAATTTACATTATTTTATGTGTATTTTGCATATCTATTTCATTACAAATTTACCTTATAGTATGTGTATTTTTTATATTTATTTTAATACAAATTTAATTATTTTATGTGTATTTTTGTATATATTTTTTTTAAATATGAGTTATTTTATGTGTATTTTGTATATCTATTTTCATACAAATTTAATTAATTTTGTGTATTTTTGTATATACTTTTATATCAATTTACGTTATTTTATGTATTTTGCATATCTATTTCAATACAAAATTACCTTATTGTGTGTGCATTTCGTATATTTATTTTAATACAAATTCAAATATTTTATGTGTTTTGGTATATATATTTAAAAAAAAAAAAGCGCTATTTTTGGGGTATTTTGCATCTTAATTTTCATACAAATTTACATTATCTTTTTAATATTCTGTGTATTTATTTTGATACGATTTTACATTATTCTATTTGTGTTTTGTTTATATTTTTATATACATATTTACATTATTTAATGTGTATTTTGTATATATATTTAATACAAATATACGTTAATTTAAGTGTATTTGTTTATATCTTTTCCTTCAAATTTACATTATTTGATGTGTATTTTTTAAATGTGTTTCAATACAAATTTACCTAATTTTATGTGTATTTTGTATATTTATTTTCATACAAATTTTAATTATTTTTGTGTATTTTTGTATATAGTTTTATACAAATTTAGGTTATTATATGTGTATTTTGTATATCTATTTTCACACAAATACACATTCTTTTATTGATATTTTGTTTATTTATTTTCACGCGAATTTACATTATTTAATGTGTATTTTGGATATATATTTGTATACGTACTTAAATCATTTCATATGTATTTTGTATATATATTTCTATAGAAATCTACGTATTCGTATATAGATTTTAAAACAAATTTACACTGTTTTATGTGTATTTTGCATATTTTTTCAATACAAAGTTACCTTATTGTATATGCATTTTGTATATTAATTTTAATACAAATTTAATTATTCTATGTGTTTTTTTGTATATGTATTTTTTATAAAAATATGCTTTATTTTACGGGTATTTTGCATCTTTATATTCATACAAATTTACATTATTTTATTGATATTCTGTGTATTTATTTTGATAGGATTTTACATTATTCTATGTGTATTTTGTATATATATTTAATACAAATGTACGTTACTTTATGTGTATTTTTTTTCATTGCATACAAATTTGCATTATTTTATGTGTATTTTGTACATGTATTTAAATACAAATTTAACTAATTATATGTGTATTTTGTATATCTATTTTCATACAAATTGAAATTATTTTTGTGTATTTTTGTTAATATTTTTATATAAATTTTCTTTATTTTATGTGTATTTTGTATATTTATTTTCCTACAAATATACGTTCTTTTATCGAAATTTTGTTTATTTATTTTGATACTAATTTACGTTATTTGAAGTATATTTAGTATATATATTTTTATACTTATTTATATCATTTTATATGTATTTTGTTTGAATATTTTCATAGAAATTTACTCTATTTTATGAATATTCGTAAATATATTTTGATACAAATTTACATTATTGATATGTATTTTGCATATCTATTTCAATACAAATTTACTTTATTGTATGCTCATTTTGTATATTTATTTTAATACAAATATAATTATTTTACATGTATTTTTCTATATATATTTTTTATACAAATATGCATTATTATATGAGTATTTTGCATCTTTATTTTCTTACAAATTTACATTATTTTATTGACATTCTGTTTATTTATTTTGATACGATTTAACATTATTCTATGTGTATTTTGTATATATATTTTTTATACATATTTACTTCATTTAATGTATATTTTGTATATATTTTATCCAAATTTTCGTTATTTTATGTGTATTTGTTTATACATTTTCATACAGATTTACATTATTTTATGTGTGTTTTGTATATGTATTTCAATCCAAATTTGCCTAATTTTATGTGTATTTTTCCTATCTATTTTCAAACAAATTTAAATTATTTTTGCGTATTTTTGTATAAATTTTTATACAAATTTTAGTTATTTTATTTGTATTTTGTATATATATTTTCCTACATATATACATTCTATTATTGCAGTTTTGTTTATTTATTTTGATACGAATTTCCATTACTTTATGTATATTTTGTATATATATGTTTCTACGTATTTACATTATTTTATGTGTATTTTGGATATATATTTTCGTAAAAATTTACGTTATTTTATTGTGTGCTCTCGTATATATTTGATACAAATTTTATACAAATTCACGTTATTTTATGTGTATTTGAATACTTATTATCATACAAATTTAAATTATTTTATGTGTATTTTTCCATATATTTCATTACAAATTTACCTTATTTTATGTTTGTTTCATATATTCATTTCATTCAATTTTTAATTATTTTATGTGTATATTTGTATTTGTATTTAGGTTATTTTATTTGTATTTTCTATATACATTTTCATCCAAAACTACA
This sequence comes from Eriocheir sinensis, assembly GCF_024679095.1. Lineage (NCBI taxonomy): Eukaryota > Metazoa > Arthropoda > Malacostraca > Decapoda > Varunidae > Eriocheir > Eriocheir sinensis. The sequence continues at coordinate 59,164 of NW_026112359.1, read as the reverse complement.
TTATTTTATTGGTATTTTGTTAATTTAATTCGATACGAATTTAGATTATTTCAAAGGTATTTTTTATACATTTTTTTATACTCATTTACATTATTTAATGTGTGTTTCGTATATATATTTTGATGCAAATTTACTTTATTTGAGGTGCATTTTTGTACATATATTTTTAAAGAAATTAGCGTTATTTTATATGTATTTTGTATATGTTTTCTCATACAAATTTATATTATATTATTGGTATTCTGTTTATTTATTTTGATACGAATTACATGATTATATGTGTATTTTCTACATATTTTTTTATACGTATTTACATTATTTAATGTGTATTTTGTTTATGTGTTTTTATACAAATTTACGTTATTATATGTGTATTTGTATAAATATTTACACTATTTGATGTATTTTGTATATATATATATATATATATATATATATATATATATATATATATATATATATATATATATATATATATATATATATATATATATATATATATATATATATATATATTTTTTTTTATTTTATTTATATTTTTTTGAATATCTATTTTCATACAAATTTAACTACTTTTGTGTATTTTTGTATATAGTTTTACATAAATTTACGATGTTTTATGTGTGTTTTGTATATTTATTTTTATACAAATACACATTTTTTTATTGGTATTTTGTTTATTTATTTTGATACGAATTTACATTATTTTATGTGAGTTTTGTATACATTTTTTTTATACGTATTTACTTCATTTTATGTGTATTTTGTATATATATTTTTATAGAAATCTACGTTATTTTATGTGTATTCGTATATATATTTTGAAACAAATTTTACATTGTTTTTTATGTTTTTTGCATATCTATTTTAATATAAATTTACCTTATTGTATGTGCATTTTGTATATTTATTTTAATACAATATTTAAAAAAAATGCGTTATTTTATGGGTATTTTGCTGCTTTATTTTCATACAAATTAACATTATTTTATTAATATTCTGTGTATTTATTTTGTTACGATTTTACATTATTCGATTTGGGTTTTGTATATATTTTTTTTATACATATTTACATTACTTAATGTGTATTTTGTATATATATTTTATACAAATTTACGTTATTTTAAGTGTGTTTGTTTATGTATTTTCATTCAAATTTACATTATTTTATGTGTATTTTGTAAATGTATTTCAATACAAATGTACCTAATTTTATGTGTATTTTGCATACTTATTTTCAAACAAATTTAAATGAAAATTTGTATGAAATGAAAACAAATACACATAAAATAACGTACATTTGTATTAAATATATATACAAAATACACATAGAAAATAATGTAAAATCGTATCAAAATAAATACACAAAATATTAATAAAATAATGTAAATTTGTATGAAAATAAAGATGCAAAATACCAATAAAATAAAGCATATTTTTATAAAAAAAAAAACATATACATAAATACACATTCAATAATTAAATTTGTAGTAAAATTAATATACAAAATGCACATACAATAAGGTAAATTTTTATTAAAAAAATAAGCAAAATACACATAAAACAATGTAAATTTGTTTCAAAATATATATACGAATACACATAAAATAATATATATAGATATATATATATATATATATATATATATATATATATATATATATATATATATATATATATATATATATATATATATATATATATATATATATATATATATATATATATATATATATATATATATATATATATATATATATATATATATATATACATATAATAGACATTAAATAATGTAAATTTTTGTCAAAAAAAATAAACAAAATATCAATAAAAGAATGTGTATCTGTATGAAAATATATATTCAAAATACACATAAAATAACGTAAATTTGTATAAAACTATATACAAAAATACACAAAAATAATTTAAATTTGTTTGAAAATAAATATACAAAATACACATAAAATTAGGTAAATTTGTATTAAAATACATTTACAAAATACACATAAAATAATATAAATTTGAATGAAAATACATAAACAAATACACTTAAAATAACGTAAATTTGTATAAAATATATATACAAAATACACATTAAGTAATGTAAATATGTATAAAAAAATTATATACAAAACCTAAATAGAATAATGTAAAATCGTATCAAATTAAATACACAGAATATTAATAAAATAATGTAAATTTGTATGAAAATAAAGGAGCAAAATACCCATAAAATAACGCATTTTTTTTATAAAAATATATATACCAAAATACATATAAAAAATTTAAATTTGTATTAAAATAAATATACAAAATGCACATACAATAAGGTAAATTTAAATTGAAATAGATATGCAAAATACATATAAAACAATGTAAAACTTGTTTCAAAATATATATACGAATACACATAAAATAACGTAGATTTCTATAAAAATATATATACAAAATACACATAAAATAAAGTAAATACGTATAAAAAATGTATACAAAAAAAACATAAAATAATGTAAATTCGTATCAAAATAAATAAACAAAATACCAATAAAAAAATATGTATTTGAATAAAAATAAATATACAAAATACACATAAAATAACGTAAATTTATATAAAACTATATACAAAAATACACAAAAGTAGATAAAATTGTATGAAAATAGATATACAAATTTGAATTTGAATTGAAATATATATATATATATATATATATATATATATATATATATATATATATATATATATATATATATATATATATATATATATATATATATATATATATATATATATATATATATATATACAAAATAATGTAAATTTGTATCAAAATATTTATACAAATACACATATAATAACGTAAATTTGTATGAAATGAAAAAAAATACACATAAAGTAACGTACATTTGTATAAAATATATATACAAAATACACATAGAATAATGTAAAATCGTATCAAAATAAATGAACAGAATATCAATAAAATAGTGTAAATCTCTATGAAAAAAAAGATGCGAAATTTGTATAAAAATATATATTTACAAAAATACACATTATATAATTAAATGTGTATTAAAATAAATATCCAAAATTCACATACAATAAGGTAAATTTGTATTGAAATAGGTATGCAAAATACACATCAAATAATGTAAATTTATATTAAAATATATATACGAAAACACATAAAATAACGTAAATTTCTATGAAAATATATATACAAAATACACATAAAATAATGTAAATACGTATAAAAATATATATAGAAAATACACCTAAAATAAGGTAAATTCGTATCCAATTCAATAAACTAAATTTCAATAAAAGAATGTATATATGTTGGAAAATAAATAACCAAAATAATATATAAAATAGCTAAAATTTGTATAAAAAAACATACAAAAATACACAAAAATAGCTTCAATTTGTATGAATATAGATATTGAAAATACACATAAAATTAGGAAAATTTGTATTGAAATACATATACAAAATACACATGAAATAATATAAATTTGTATGAAAATATATAAACAAATAGACATAAAGTAACGTATATTTGTATAAAATATATATAGAAAAAGCACATTAAATAATGCAAATATGTAAAATAAAATAAATACAAAATACACATAGAACAATGTAAAATCGTATTAAAATAAATACACAGAATATCAATCAAATAATGTAAATTTGTATGAAAATAAAGATGCAAAATACCCATAAAATTTTTTTTTTTATAAAAATACATCTACAAAAATACACATCAAATAATTAAATTTATATTAAAAAAATATACAAAATGAACATACAATATGGTAAATTTGTATTGAAATATATATGCAAACCACACATAAAACAATGTAAATTTGTTTCAAAATATATAAACGAATACACATAAAAAACCGTAGATTCCTATGAAAATATATATACAAAATATATATAAATAATACACATAAAATGATGTAAATACGTATAATATATATATATATATCTATATATCTATATATCTATATATCTATATATCTATATCTATATCTATATCTATATATATATATATATATATATATATATATATATTTATATACAAAATACACATAAAATAATGTAAATTCGTACCAAAATAAATAAACAAAATACCAATAGAAGAATATGAATTTGTATGAAAATAAATATACAAAATACACATAAAATAACGTAAATTTGTATAAAACTATATACAAAAATACACAAAAGTAATTAAAATTTGTATGAAAATAGATATACAAAATATACATGAAAAAACTAAATTTGTATTGAAATATATATACAAAATACATAAAATAATGTATATTTGTATCAAAATATTTAAACAAATACGCAAAAAATAACGTAAATTTGTTTTAAAATATATGAACAAAATACACATTAAATAATGAAAATACGTATACAAATGTATACAAAATACACATATAATGATGTAAATTCGTATCAAAATACGTAAACAAAATACCAATAAAAAAAGTAAATTTGTATGAAAAAATATATACAAAATACACATAAAATAACGCAAATTTCTATAAAAATATATGTACAAAAATGCACATAAAATAATTTAAATTTGTATGAAAATAAATAAACAAAAGAAACATAAAATAAGGCAAATTTAAAGTAAAAAAAGTAAAGAATACACTTAAAATAATGTAAATTTGTATAAAAAAACAACACAAATGCACATAAAATGAGGTAAAATTGTATAAAAAATATATATACAAAACACACATTAAATAATGTAAATGCGTATAAAAATATGTATAGAAAATACACATGAAATAATCTAAATTCGTATCGAAATAAATGAACAAAATGCGAATAAAATAATGTAATTTTGAATGAAAATATATATAGAAAATACGCATAAAATAACGTAAATACAAATAAATATATACACATAAAATAATTTAAATTTGAATGAAAATAAATATAAAAATAAACATAAAATAAGGCAAATTTGTAATGAAATATATATACAAAATACACATAAAATAATGTAGATATGTATCAAAATATATATACAAATACACGAAAAATAACAAAAATTTGTATAAAAATATATAAACAGAATACATATACATAAAATATATATACAAATTACACATAAAACAATGTAAATTCGTTACAAAATAAATCAACAAAATACCAATAAAATAATATATATTCGTGTGAAATTAAATTTACAAAATACACATAACATAACTAAAATTTGCATTAAAATCTATACAAAAAAACACATAAATAATTTAAATTTGTATGAAAATAGATATACAAAATACACATAAAATTAGGTAAATTTGTTTTGAAATATACGTATATACAAAATACCCATAAAATATTGTAATATATATATAAATATATATATATATATATATATATATATATATATATATATATATATATATATATATATATATATATATATATATATATATATATATATATATATATATATATATATATATATATATATATATATATATATATATATATATATATATATATATATATATATATATATATATATATATATATATATACAAAAAATACATTAAATAATGTAAATATGTAAGGAAAACATATAAAAAATACACATAGAATAATGTAAAATTTTATCATTATAAATATACAGAATATCAATAAAGTAATGTAAAAATTTATGAAAATAAAGATGCAAAATACCCATTAAATAACTCATCTCTAAAAAAAATATATATACAAGATAATTAAATTTGTATTAAAATAAAGATACAAAATATACATACAATAAGATAAATTTGTTTTGAAATAGATATGCGAAATACACATCAAATATTGTAAATTTGTATCAAAATATATACGAACACACACAACAAAATAACGTAAACTTTTATGAAAATATATATACAAAATACACATAAAATAATGTAAATTCGTATCAAAATAAATAAACAAAATTTCAATAAAAGAATTTGTAGGAAAATATATATACAAAATACAAATAAAATAACTAAAATTTGTATAAAAATATATACAATAATACACAAAAAAATATTTTAAATTTGTTTGAAAATAGAAACGCAAAATACAGATAAAATCAGGCAAATTTGTATTGAAATACATATACAAAATACACATAAAATAATGTAAATTTGTATGAAAATATATAAACAAATAGACATAAAATAACGTAAATTTGCATAAAATATATATACAAAATATACATTAAATAATGTAAATATGTATAAAAATATATATACAAAATACACATAGAATAATGTAAAATCGTATCAAAATAAAAAACAGAACATAAATAAAATACAAGTAAAATAAAATAAATTTGTATAAATATATATATATATATATATATATATATATATATATATATATATATATATATATATATATTTATATTTATATATATATATATATATATATATATATATATATATATATATATATATATATATATATATATATATATATATATATATATATATATATATATATATATATATATATAAAATACACATTAAATAATGTAAATACGTATAAAAATATATATACAAATTACACATAAAACAATGTAAATTCCTATCAAAATAAATCAACAATATACCAATAAAATAATATATATTTGTGTGAAATTAATTTTACAAAATACATATAACATAACTAAAATTTGTATTAAAATCTATACAAAAAAACACAGAAATAATTTAAATTTGTATGAAAATAGATATACAAAATACACATACAATTAGGTAAATTTGTTTTGAGATATACGTATGTAAATATGTAAGGAAAATATATACAAAATACACATAGAATAATGTAAAATTGTAGCTATATAAATTTACAGAATATGAATACAGTAATGTAAAAATTTATGAAAATAAAGATGCAAAATACCCTTAAAACAACTCATATTTAAAAAAATATATATATACAAATACACACATAAAATAATTAAATTTGTATTAAAATAAAGATACAAAATATACATACAATAAGATAAATTTGTGTTGAAATAGATATGCGAAATACACATCAAATATTGTAAATTTGTATCAAAATATATACGAACACACACAACAAAATAACGTAAATTTTTATGAAAATATATATACAAAATACACATAAAATAATGTAAATTCGTATCAAAATAAATAAACAAAATTTCAATAAAAGAATTTGTAGGAAAATATATATACAAAATACAAATAAAATAACTAAAATTTGTATAAAAATATATACAATAATACACAAAAAAATATTTTAAATTTGTTTGAAAATAGAAACGCAAAATACAGATAAAATCAGATAAATTTAATTTGAAATACATATACAAAATACACATAAAATAATGTAAATTTGTATGAAAATATATAAACAAATAGACATAAAATAACGTAAATTTGCATAAAATATATATACAAAATATACATTAAATAATGTAAATATGTATAAAAATATATATACAAAATACACATAGAATAATGTAAAATCGTATCAAATTAAAAAAACAGAACATAAATAAAATACAAGTAAAATAAAATAAATTTGTATAAATATATATATATATATATATATATATATATATATATATATATATATATATATATATATATATATATATATATATATATATATATATATATATATATATATATATATATATATATATATATATATATATATATATATATATATATATATATATATATATATATATATATATATATATATATATATATATATATATATATATATATATATATATATATATATATATATAAAATACACATTAAATAATGTAAATACGTATAAAAATATATATACAAATTACACATAAAACAATGTAAATTCCTATCAAAATAAATCAACAATATACCAATAAAATAATATATATTTGTGTGAAATTAATTTTACAAAATACATATAACATAACTAAAATTTGTATTAAAATCTATACAAAAAAACACAGAAATAATTTAAATTTGTATGAAAATAGATATACAAAATACACATACAATTAGGTAAATTTGTTTTGAGATATACGTATGTAAATATGTAAGGAAAATATATACAAAATACACATAGAATAATGTAAAATTGTAGCTATATAAATTTACAGAATATGAATACAGTAATGTAAAAATTTATGAAAATAAAGATGCAAAATACCCTTAAAATAACTCATATTTAAAAAATATATATATACAAATACACACATAAAATAATTAAATTTGTATTAAAATAAATATACAAAATATAAATACAATAAGGTAAATTTGTATTGAAATAGATATGCAAAATACATATAAACTAATGTAAATTTGTATCAAAATATATACGAATACACACAATAAAATAACGTAAATTTTCATGAAAATATATATACAAAATACACATAAAATAATGTAAATACGTAGAAAAATATATAAACAAAATACACATAAAATAATGTACACTCGTATCAAAATAAATAAACAAAATTCCACTATAAGAATGTATATTTGTAGGAAAATATATATACAAAATACAAATAAAATAACTAGAATTTGTATAAAAATATATACAGAAATACACAAATTTTTTTTTAATTTGTTTAAAAATAGATATGCAAAATCCACATGAAATTAATCAAATTTGTATTGAAATACATATACAAAATACACATAAAATAATGTAGATTTGTATGAAAATATAAAAAAATACACATAAAATAACGTAAATTTGCATAAAATATATATACAAAATATACATGAAATAACGTAAATATGTATAAAAAATATATATACAAAATACACATAGAGTAATGTAAAATCGTATCAAAATAAATAAACAGAATATCAATAGAATAATGTAAATTTGTATGAAAATAAAGGAGCAAAATACCCATATAATAACGCATATTTGTATAAAAATATATATACAAAAATACACATAAAATAATTAAATTTGTATTAAAATAAATATACAAAATGCACATACAATAAAGTCAATTTGTATTGAAATATATATGCAAAATACATATAAATAATGTAAATTTCTATCAAAATATATTTACGAATACACATAAAATAGAGTAAATTTCTATGAAAATATACATACAAATATATATAAAATGATGTATATAAGTAAAAAAATATATATACCAAATACACCTAAAATGATGTAAATTCGTATCAAAATAAATAAACAAAATTCCGATAAATGAATGTATATTTGTAGGAAAATAAACATACAAAATACACATAAAAGTACGAAAATTTGTATAAAAATATATACAAAAATACACAAAAATAGTTTCAATTTCTATGAAAATAGATATACAAAATAAACATATAATTAGTCAAATTTGTATTTAAATACATGTACAAAATACACATAAAATAATGTAAATTTGTATGAAATGAAAACAAAAACACATAAAATAACGTACATTTGTATAAAATATATATACAAAATACACATAGGATAATGTAAAATCATATCAAAATAAATACACAGAATATCAATAAAATAATGTAAATTTGTATGAAAATAAAGGTGCAAAATACCCATATAATAAAACATATTTTTATTAAAATACATATACAAAAATACACATAGAATAATTAAATTTATGCTAAAATTAATATACAAAATGCACATACTATAAGGTAAATTAGAATTGAAAAAATATGCAAAATACACATAAAAAAATGTAAATTTGTCTCAAAATACATATACGAATACACAAAAAATAACGTAGATTTCTATAGAAATATATATACAAAATACACATAAAATGATGTAAATACGAATAAAAATATATATACAGAATACACATTAAATAATGTAAATTCGTGTCAAAATAAATAAACAAAATATCAATAAAAGAATGTGTATTTGTATGAAAATAGATATACAAAATACACATAAAATAATGTAAATTTGTATAAAACTATATACAAATATACACAAAAATAATTTAAATTTGTATGAAAATAAATATACAAAATACACATAAAATTAGGTAAATTTGAATGAAAATATATAAATAAATACACTTAAAATAACGTAAATTTGCATAATATATATATATATATATATATATATATATATATATATATATATATATATATATATATATATATATATATATATATATATATATATATATATATATATATATATATATAAAATAAATAAAGTATATATATATATAAAAATATATAAATAAATAATGTAAATATATAATATATATAAAATACAAATATTATTTTATAAATTTTATGAAAATATATTATAAAATATATATACAAAATACACATAAAATATATATATATATATATATATATATATATATATATATATATATATATATATATATATATATATATATATATATATATATATATATATATATATATATATATATATATATATATATATATACATATATATATATATATATATATATATATATATATATATATATATATATATATATATATATATATATATATATATATACAAAATACACATAAAATGAAGTAAATACGTATAAAAAAATATATACAAAATACACATAAAATAATGTAAAGTCGTATCAAAATAAATAAACAAAATGCCAATAAAAGAATGTGTATTTGTATAAATATAAATATAAAAAATACACATAAAATAACGAAAATTTGTATAAAACTATAAAAAAAGATACACAAAAATAGTTAAATTTACATGAAAATAGGTATTTAAAATACACATAAAATAAGCTAAATTTGAATTGAAATATATATACAAAATGCATTAAATAATGTAAATTTGTATAAAAATATTTATACAAACAAAATTTTATTAAAATAAAGTAAATTTGTATGAGAAAACATATACAAAATACACATAAAATAACGCAAATTTCTATAAAAATATATGTACAAAAATGCACATAAAATTAAGTAAATTTGTATAAAAATATATATACAAAACACATATTAAATAATATAAATGCGTATAAAAATATGCATACAAAATACCTATGAAATAATCTAAATTCGTATCGAATTAAAAATACAAATATATATATAACTAATATATATATATATATATATATATAGAGAGAGAGAGAGAGAGAGAGAGAGAGAGAGAGAGAGAGAGAGAGAGAGAGAGAGAGAGAGAGAGAGAGAGAGAGAGAGAGAGAGAGAGAGAGAGAGAGAGAGAGAGAGAGAGAGAGAGAAAACACATAAAATAACCTAAATACAAATACAAATATATACATAAAATAATTTAAAATTGAATGAAATAAATATACAAAATTCACATAAAATAAGGTAAATTTGTAATGAAATACATGTACAAAATACACATAAAATAATGTAAATTTGTATGAAAATATATATACAAATACACATAAAATAACATGAATTTGTATAAAAATATATATTCAAAATAAACATTAAATAATGTAAATGCGTATAAAAATATATATACAAAGTAAATACAAAATGTAAATTCGTATGAAAATAAATAAACAAAATATCAATATAATAATATTTATTTGAATGAAAATAAATTTAGAAAATACACATAACATAACTAAAATGCATATTAAAATATATACAAAAATACCCAGAAATAATTTGAATTTGTATGAAAATAGATCTACAAAATACACATAAAACTAGGTAAATTTCTTTTGAAATATATATACAAAATACCCATAAAATATTGTAAATTTCTGTCAAAATATATCAACAAATACACATAAAATAACATAAATTTGTATAAAATACATATACAAAAAACACATTAAATAATGGAAAAATGTAAAAAAAATATAAACAAAATACACATAGAATAATGTAAAATCGTATCAAAATAAATTAACAGAAAATCAATAAAATAATGTAAATTTGTATGGAAATAAAGATGCGAAATACCCATAAAATAACATAAAATATTTGTATAAAAATATTTATACAAAAATACACATAAAATAATTAAATTTGTATTAAAATAAATATACAAAATGGATGTAAATAAGGTAAGTTTGTATTGAAATAGATATGCAAAATACACATCAAATAGTGCAAATTTGTATTAAAATATATATACGAAAACATATAAAATAACGTAAATTTCTATGAAAATATATATAAAAAATACACATAAAATGATGTAAATACGTATAAAATATATATATACAAAATACACCTAAAATAAAATAAATTCGTATCAAATTCAATGAACTATATTTCAATAAAATAATATATAAAATAACTAAAATTTGTATAAAAGTAGATACAAAAATACACAAAAATAATTTCAAGTTGTATGGAAATAGATATACAAAATACACATAAAATTAGGTAAATTTGTATTGAAATACAAATAAAAAATACACATAAAATAATGTAAATTTGTATGAAAATGTATAAACAAATAGACATAAAGTAACGTATATTTGTATATAATATATATAGAAAATGCACATTAAATAATGTAGATATGTAAAATAAAATATATACAAAATACCCATTGAACAATGTAAAATTTTATCAAAATAGATACACAGAATATCAATAAAATAATGTAAATTTGTATGAAAATAAAGATGCAATATACCCATAAAAAAAGCATATTTAAAAAAAAAGTATATATACTAAAATACACATCAAATAATTAAATTTGTATTAAAATAAATATACAAAATGCATATACAATATTGTAAATTTGTATTGAAATAGATATGCAAAACACACATAAAACAATGTAAATTTGTTTCAAAATATATATATGAATACACATAAAAAAAACTTAAATTTCTATAAAAATATGAATAAAAAATACACATAAAATGATGTAAATACGTATAAAAATATATATACAAAATGCACATAAAATAATTTAAATTCGTAGCAAAATGAATAAACAATATACCAATAGAAAAAATGTGAATTTGTATGTAAATAAATATACAAAATACGCATAAAATAACGTAAATTTCTATAAAACTATATACAAAAATACACAAAAGTAACTTAAATTTGTATGAAAATAGATATACAAAATATACATAAAATAAACTAATTTTGTATTGAAATATATATACAAAATACATAAAATAATGTAAATTTGTATAAAAATATTTAAACAAATACGCATAAAATTACGTAAATTTGTTTTAAAGTATATAAACAAAATACACATTAAATAATGAAAATACGTATACAAAATATATACAAAATACACATATAATAATGTAAATTCGTATCAAAATACATAAACAAAATACCAATATAAAAACGTAAATTTGTATGAAAAAATATATACAAAATTCACATAAAATAACGCAAATTTCTATAAAAATATATACAAAAATGCACATAAAATAATATAAATTTGTATGAAAATAAATAAACAAAATACATATAAAATAAGGCAAATTTGTATTAAAAAAAGTACATTTTACACTTAAATTATGTAAATTTGTATAAAAACAACAACACAAATGCACATAAAATGAAGTAAAAATGTATGAAAAATATATATATATATATATATATATATATATATATATATATATATATATATATATATATATATATATATATATATATATATATATATATATATATATATATATATATATATATATAAAACACACATTAAATAATGTAAATGCGTATAAAAATATGTACATAAAATACACATGAAATAATCTAAATTCGTATCGAAATAAATGAACAAAATAACGATAAAATAATGTAATTTTGAATGAAAATATATATAGAAAATATACATAAAATAACGTAAATACAAATAAATATATACACATAAAATAATTTAAATTTGAATGAAAATAAAAATAAAAATAAACATAAAATAAGGCAAATTTGTAATGAAATATATATACAAATTACACATACAATAACGTAGATTTGTATCAAAATATATATACAAATACACGTAAAATAACATAAATTTGTATAAAAATATATATACAAAATACACATTAAGTAATGTAAATACGTATACAAATATATATACAAATTACATATAAAACAATGTAAATTCGTATCAAAATAAATCAACAAAATACCAATAAAATAATATATATTTGTGTGAAATTAATTTTACAAAATACACATAACATAACTAAAATTTGTATTAAAATCTATAAAAAAACACAGAAATAATTTAAATTTGTATGAAAATAGATATTCAAAATACACATAAAATTAGGTAAATTTGTTTTGAAATATACGTATATACAAAATACCCATAAAATATTGTAAATTTATATCAAAATATATCAACAAATAAACATAAAATAACGTAAATTTCCATAATATATATATATATATATATATATATATATATATATATATATATATATATATATATATATATATATATAAATATATACATATATATATATATATATATATATATATATATATATATATATATATATATATATATATATATATATATATATATATATATATATATATATATATATATATATATATATATATATATATATATATATATATATATATATATATATATATATATATATATATATATACAAAATATACATTAAATGATTTAAATATGTAAGGAAAATATATTCAAAATACACATAGAATAATGTAAAATATATACACAAAATACACATTAAAAATACACATATAATCATGTAATTCGTATTAAAATAAATAAATAAAATACCATTAAAATAATGTAAATTTGAATGAGAAAACATATACAAAATACACATAAAATAACGCAAATTTTTATAAAAAAATATATGTACAAATATGCACATAAAATAAAGTAAATTTGCATAAAAACATATATACAAAACATTCATTAAATAATGTAAATGCGTATAAAAATATGTATACAAAATACCTATGAAATAATCTAAATTCGTATCGAATTAAATTAACAAAATACCAATAAAATAATGTAATTTTGGATGAAAATATATATAGAAAACACACATAAGATAACCTCAATACAAATACAAATATACACATAAAATAATTTAAAATTGAATGAAATAAATATGCAAAATAAACATAAAATAATGTAAATTTGTAATGAAATATACGTACAAAATACACATAAAATAATGTAAATTTGTATCAAAATATATATACAAATACACTTAAAATAACATGAAATTGTATAAAAATATACATTCAATATAAACATTAAATAATGTAAATGCGTATAAAAATATATATACAAAGTACATATAAAATAATGTAAATTCGTATAAAAAAAATCAACAAAATACCAATAAAATAATATATATTTGAATGAAAATAAATTTACAAAATACACATAACATAACTAAAGTTTGTATTGAAATATATACAGAAATACCCAGAAATAGTTTGAATTTGTATGAAAATACCCATACAAAATACATATAAAATTAGGTAAATTTGTTTTGAAATATACGTATATCCATAACACCCATAAAATATTGTAAATTTCTATCAAAATATATAAACAAATAAACATAAAATAACGAAAATTTGCATTAAATATATATATATATATATATATATATATATATATATATATATATATATATATATATATATATATATATATATATATATATATATATATATATATATATATATATATATATATATATATATATAAATAATGTAAATATGTAAATTGTATCAATATAAATATCCAGAATATCAATAATGTAATGTAAAAATTTATGAAAATAAAGATGCAATATACCCATAAAAAAAGCATATTTTTAAAAAATATATATATACATAAATACACATAAAATAATTAAATTTGTATGAAAATAAATATACAAAATACACATAAAATAATGTAAATTTGTATGAAAATATACACGAATACACACAATAAAATAACGTAGATTTTTATGAAAATATATATATAAAAAATACACATAAAATAATGTAAATACGTAGAAAAATATATATACAAAATAAACATAAAATAATGTAAATTCGTATCAAAATAAATAAATAAAATTCCAATAAAAGAATGTATATATGTAGGAAAATATATATACAAAATATAAATAAAATAGTTAAAATTTGTATAAAAATATATACAAAAATACACAAAAATAATTTAAATTTGTTTGGAAATAGATATGCAAAATACACATAAAATTAGGGAAATTTGTATTGAAATACATGTACAAAATACACATAAAATAATGTAAATTTGTATGAAAATATATAAATAAATACACATAAAATAACATAAATTTGCATAATATATATATATATATATATATATATATATATATATATATGTATATATATATATATATATATATATATATATATATATATATATATATATATATATATATATATATATATATATATATATATATATATATATTTATATATTGATGAGGGCTGATGAGTCAGTCTGATTGTACATGGTGGGCCTGATGGTCATGCAGGCGATAGCGGGTGCACGCAGCATTGCATCATGCCCCGCCCGGAACTCGTTCTTGATTCGCTTGGACGGCTTGCTCTAGATTCCGGGTTGATGGGTGGTCTTCAGGACAGCATGTGGGTAGTTTTAAGCCACTCGGCGGTGACTGAAAAATCTGAGTGGTAGCGTGAGGATTCGAACCCGCGTCGTCCATCACACGGCGAATGTGGGTCCAGTACGCTACCAGTTCGGCCACCGCCGAACATTAAATAATGTAAATATGTATAAAATATATATATAAAATACACATTGAATAATGTAAAATTGTTTCAAAATAAATTAACATAATATCAATAAAATTATATAAATTTGTATGAAAAAAAAAGATGTAAAATACCCATATAATAACGCATATTTGTATAAAAATATATATACAAAAATACACATAAAATAAATAAATTTGTATTAAAATAAATATACAAAATGCACATACAATAAAGTAAATTTGTATTGAAATAGATATGCAAAATACACATCAATAATGTTAATTTGTATCAAAATATATATACGAATACACATAAAATAGAGTAAATATCTATGAAAATATACATACAAAATACATATAAAATGATGTAAACAAGTATAAAAATATATATACCAAATACACCTAAAATAATGTAAATTCGTATCAAAATAAATAAACAAAATTCCGAAAAAAAGAACGTATATTTGTAGGAACTTAAGTATACAAAATACACATAAAATAACGAAAATTTTTATCAAAATATATACAAAAATACATAAAAATAATTTCAATTTGTATGAAAATAGATATACAAAATACACATATAATTAGATAAATTTTTATTTAAATATATGTAAAAAATACACATAAAATAATGTAAATTTGTATGAAATGAAAGCAAATACAAATAAAATAACGTACATTTGTATAAAATATATATAAAAAATACACATAGAATAATGTAAAATCGTATCAAAATAAATACACAGAATATCAATAAAATAATGTAAATTTGTTTGAAAATAAAGATGCAAAATACCCATAAAATAAAGAATATTTTTTTATAAAAATACATATACAAAAATACACATGGAATAATTAAATTTGTATTAAAATTAATATACAAAATGCACATACAATAAGGTAAATTTGTATTGAAAAAATATGCAACATCCACATCAAACAATGTAAATTTGTTTCAAAAATATATATACGAATACACATAAAATAACGTAGATTTCTATAGAAATAAATATACAAAATACACATGAAATGATGTAAATACGTATAAAAATATATATATATATATATATATATATATATATATATATATATATATATATATATATATATATATATATATATATATATATATATATATATATATACAAAATACACATTAAATAATGTAAATTCGTGTCAAAATAAATAAAGAAAATATCAGTAAAAGAATATGTATTTGTACGAAAATAAATATACAAAATACTCATAAAATAACGTAAATTTGTAGAAAGCTATATACAAAAATACACAAAAATAATTAAAATTTTTATGAAAATAAATATACAAAATATACATAAAATTAGGTAAATTTGTATTGAAATACATATACAAAATACACTTAAAATAATGTAAATTTGATGAAAATAAATAAACAAATACACCTAAGATAACGTAAATTTGTATAAAATATATATACAAAATACACATTAAATAAAGTAAATATGTATAAAAAAATATATAAAGAACACAAATAGAATAATGTAAAATCGTATCAAAATAAATACACAGAATATTAATAAAATAATGTAAATTTGTATGAAAATTAAGATGGAAAATACCCATAAAATAACGCATTTTTTTTTATAAAAATATATATACCAAAATAAACATAAAATATTTCAATTTGTATTAAAATAAATATACAAAATGCACACACAATAAGGTAAATTTTTATTGAAATAGATATGCAAAATACATATAAAACAATGTAAATTTGTTTCAAAATATATATACGAATACACATAAAATAACGGGGAATTTGTATAAATGGCTGGAGTAGGTAGGAAGACACCTACCGAACGGGCGCAAGCCACTCCCGGTGAGGTATATATGGGAGGTGAGAAGGGAGCTGAAGCCCTCCAAAGACCCTTCCCATGTCCTCACTAACCGTTTCCCTATTGTCTCACCAACACCGGAGAGTAGTTCAGCATGCTCTCTAAAGACAGATCCTCTCTTTATCCACACCACACTACATTCACACAACATATACACCTTTTCCCAAAATCAAAATTTCAAAATGGCGCACTTTCACCTTGCCTCGGAGTCTCCGCCGGGGGGCCCCCCCCAGGGAGGACTCTCCTTCTGGCTGCCGACCCGAGAGGTGTCTTGATAACTCCTCGAACCTCTTTCTTCTCAATTTCTGCAACATTCGCGGTCTTCGCTCTAATTTTCATTCTGTGGAACATCATCTCTCCTCCTCTAAACCTCACCTTCTCTTCATTACCGAAACACAGGTTTCTGAGGCTACTGACAACAATCTCTACTCTGTTCCCTCCTACTATCTCTATCCTAAATTTCAATCCAAAGCTGGATGTTGCGCCTACGTGCGCAACAACATCACTTGCTCTCGTGCCCACGACCTTGACTCTTCTGAATTTTCCACCATCTGGTTAAGACTTCACTGTCATTCTATTACTAAATACATCTGTGCTGTTTATCTCTCACCTAACTCTACCAACTATGTAAAATTCTTTGACTATTTGAATTCTAAAGTGGAGCACATCTTGACCCACTCTCCCTTCGCTGAAATCTCCATCCTAGGAGATTTCAATGTTCACCACCAGCTTTGGCTTTCATCCTCTTTCACTGACCATCCTGGTGAACAAGCCTACAACTTTGCTATCCTCAACGACCTAGAGCAGTTGGTCCAGCACCCTACACGTATTCCCGACATTCTAGACCTCTTCCTTACCTCAAACCCTTCTGCTTATTCTGTCAAACTGTTCTCTCCGTTGGGCTCCTCCGATCACAATCTTATTTCTGCATCCTGTCCTATCGCTCCTGTACACCCTCTGGACCCACCGAAGAGGCGATGCTTCTGGCATTTTGCTTCAGCTCGGTGGGACGACCTGAGGATGTACTTTTCCGATTTCCCGTGGAATGATTATTGCTTCCAGGAAAGAGACCCCTCTGAGTGTGCTCAGCGCATCACAGAGGTGATTGTCTCTGGAATGGAGGCATACATTCCTCGTTCTTTCTCTACTCCTCACGCTAAAAAGCCTTGGTTTAATCACGCTTGTTCTCGTGCTGTCAATGATAGAGAGGTAGCTCAAAAAAGGTACCAGAGCCTTCAAACTAATGCTAATTATGAACTTTACATTTCTGCCCGAAATCGTGCCAAATCTATTCTCCGACGAACCAAAATTCTTTCATTAATAAAAATGTCAAAACCTTGCTTTCTCTAACTCTTCCCGTGACTTCTGGCATCTAGCCAAAACATCTCCTCCAACTTCACTTCTTCATCTTTCCCTCCACTCCTCAGTCCTGACGGCAACACTGCCGTCTCATCTATCTATAAGGCTGAACTCTTCTCTCAAACTTTTCCTAAAAACTCCACCCTGGACGATTCTGGGCATATTCCTCCTACTCATCCCCCTCTGACTCCTTTATGCCTGTTATAAAGATTCTTCAAAATGATGTTTTCTATGCCCTCTCTGGCCTCAATCCTCAGAAGGCTTATGGACCTGATGGAGTGCCTCCTATTGTCCTTAAAAACTGTGCCTCCGTGCTGTCACCCTGCCTGGTCAAACTCTTTCGCCTCTGCCTGTCAACATCTACCTTTCCTTCTTGCTGGAAGTATGCCTTCATACAGCCTGTGCCTAAGAAGGGTGACCGCTCCAATCCCTCAAACTACCGTCCTATTGCTTTACTTTCTTGTCTATCTAAAGCTTTTGAATCAATCCTTAACCGGAAGATTCAAAGCACCTTTCCACTTCTGACCTTCTATCTGATCGCCAGTATGGGTTCCGCAAGGGCGTTCTACTGGTGATCTCCTAGTCTTAACTGACTCTTGGTCATCCTCTCTTAGCCGTTTCGGTGAAACTTTTGCTATTGCGCTGGACATATCAAAAGCTTTTGATAGGGTCTGGCACAAATCTTGCTTTCTAAACTACCCTCCTACGGTTTCTATCCTTCTCTCTGTACCTTTATCTCCAGTTTCCTTTCTGACCGTTCTATTTCTGCCGTGGTAGACGGTCACTGTTCTTCCCCTAAATCTATTAACAGTGGTGTCCCACAGGGTTCTGTCCTATCTCCACTCTTTTTCTGTTGTTCATTGATGATCTTCTTTCCAAAACGAACTGTCCTATCCATTCCTACGCCGATGATTCCACTCTGCATTATTCAACTTCTTTTAATAGAAGACCCACCCTTCAGGAACTTAACGACTCAAGGCTGGAGGCTGCAGAACGCTTAGCGTCAGACCTTACTATTATTTCCGATTGGGGCAAGAAGAACCTGGTGTCCTTCAACGCCTCAAAAACACAGTTTCTCCACCTATCCACTCGACACAATCTTCCAAACAACTATCCCCTATTCTTTGACAACACCCAGCTATCACCTTCCTCAACACTAAACATCCTCGGTCTATCCTTAACTCAAAATCTCAACTGGAAACTTCATATCTCATCTCTTACTAAATCAGCTTCCTCGAGGCTGGGCGTTCTGTACCGTCTCCGCCAGTTCTTCTCCCCTGCACAGTTGCTGTCCATATACAGGGGCCTTGTCCGCCCTCGTATGGAGTATGCATCTCATGTGTAGGGGCCCACCTCACACAGCTCTTCTGGACAGAGTGGAGGCTAAGGCTCTTCGTCTCATCAGCTCTCCTCCTCATACTGATAGTCTTCTACCTCTTAAATTCCGCCGCAATGTTGCCTCTCTTTCTATCTTCTATCGATATTTCCACGCTGACTGCTCTTCTGAACTTGCTAACTGCATGCCTCCCCCCCTCCCGCTGCCCCGCTGCACTCGACTTTCTACTCATGCTCATCCCTATACTGTCCAAACCCCTTATGCAAGAGTTAACCAGCATCTTCACTCTTTCATCCATCACGCTGGTAAACTCTGGAACAATCTTCCTTCATCTGTATTTCCTCCTGCCTACGACTTGAACTCTTTCAAGAGGAGGGTAGCAGGACACCTCTCCTCCTTTATTTGATCTTCCTTTCGGCCACCTCTTTTGTTTTACTTTAGGAGCCGCGAGTAGCGGGCTTTTTTTTATTATTGTTTTCTTTTTTTGTGTGCCCTTGAGCTGCCTCCTTTGTTGTAAAAAATATATATATATATATATATATATATATATATATATATATATATATATATATATATATATATATATATATATATATATATATATATATATATATATATATATATATATATATATATATATATATATATATATATATATATATATATATATATATATATAGCGGTGGCCAGTGATAGCGTACTGGACCCACATTCGCCGCGTGATGGACGACGCGGGTTCGAATCATACGCTACCACTCGGATTTTCAGTCACCGCTGAGTGGCTTAAACTACCCACATGCTGTCCTGAAGACCACCCATCAACCCGGACTCTAGAGGAAGTCGTCCAAGCGAATCAAGAACGAGTTCCGGGGCAGCATGAGTCAATGCAAGATGGCGTCACTATAAACACTCGCCTGCGCCAGAACGGGCTGGGCCGACCATCAGGCCACCTGGAAGAAGCCTATATATATATATATATATAGGCATATATATATATATATATATATATATATATATATATATATATATATATATATATATATATATATATATATATATATATATATATATATATATATATATATATATATATATATATATATATATATATATATATATATATATATATATATATATATATATATATATATATATATATATATATATATATATATATATATATATATATATATATATATATATATATATATATATATATATATATATATATATATATATATATATATATATATATATATATATATATATATATATATATATATATATATATATATATATATATAGTGTTATCGTTATTAGACTATATGACTCCATCCATAGTAACTTTATGTATGCTAATTTCTATGGAAAAAATAAACATTCACTTCATTCAGCGAAGAGAGAGAGAGAGAGAGAGAGAGAGAGAGAGAGAGAGAGAGAGAGAGAGAGAGAGATTTACACAGATTTACATAGAAAATCAGACCACACAGACCCCATGGTTCGGACTAGGTGGTCTGTCCTTAAACTTAATTGATTCTACATTAATTAGATGGCTCCAAAACATTGCATTTCAACTCTAGTTAATATTAAGTTCAAGGAAGTGACGGTCGAGCCTGTTTTTAAAGGAGCCAATCGTGTTACACTGGACCACTGATCAAAGGTGGGAGCTTATTCCAATCTCGCACTACAACGTTGGTGAAGAAAAAAATTGGTGCAGTCTGAATTTACTTGTCTACATTTGAGTTTTATGCCATTGTTCCTCGTTCGCAAAGTGTCATCGATCATAAACAATTTTGATCTGTCTATATTCGTGAAACGAAGAGAGAGAGAGAGAGAGAGAGAGAGAGAGAGAGAGAGAGAGAGAGAGAGAGAGAGAGAGAGAGAGAGAGAGAGAGAGAGAGAGAGTTTTCTTTACAGAAAATTTAATTAGGAATTTCATCAGACGTCATTAAGATAAAAAAAAAAAAATACTCGGCGGTACCGGTACTGGTACCGGTAATAACGGTACCTGAGTTTTCGGTAACGGTACTCCTGGTACTCAAATTAACGGTACCTGCCCATCCCTACTGGCTACTGAGGCGTAAACCATAGCTGAACCCACCAACCTTCCGCCTGATAACGTCATGCGCCAGTTGATTCAAAATTTGACTCGCTTTCCGGTAGACCCTGTGTCCTTTGATCCTGCTCTGACTGTCCTCTATTTGTGGGATCGACGCCAGCGGGCTTTCGTGTGTCGTCTTTCATTGCCCCTGAGTTGCCTCCTTTACTTTAACAAATAAGATGAAAAATGGACCGATACGCAGGTTTTAAGAAGAGCCAAAAAAGAGAGATACACAGAAAGGTGGATTAGCAGAGCCTCACCAACTGATTAAAATATAACACTTCAATATACGACAAACGGAAGACTGGTGGATCAACTCACCCTGTTGGAGGAAAAAAAGATATCCAAGAAGGAAGGGGGAGAAGAGAGGGAGAGAATATAAGAGGCAAAACGAGGTAGAGTGAAAACATTGGAAGGGAGGGCAGTGTGATAGGAAGGAACGTGAAGATTATGGAAAAGAGGGGGGATTAATCCCCCCAGTGGTCCTGCGTCAATTCCCAATAGCGAGCAGTCAGACCAGCCCCTGATCTGGGCTGGCTGGGGGGAGGGGCATGCACCCCCTCCCCCCACAAAAATTAAATAAATTAGCTTAAAACAAATTAAAAAGTAGAGGTCGGGGTCGGGGCGCGAGCCTCGACCCCGATCCGGTCTTGCTGGGGGACCCGACCACGCGGCAGGCTTCCACTATGCATCCGCATCCGGGAAGCCTGCCGTCAGTGGCGGGTGCAGGGCAAAGCCTACGGGACTTTTGCACCTCGAAGGAAGAAGGGCCCTCTAGCCCCTCCTTCTGTTTTGGGGGTGGCCGAAGTGGTGCAGAGGCTGCGCCCGCTCGCAGAACCAGGCCCAGGGCGGGCTCCTGGAACGTCCGGAGCCTCCCGGATGATGATCTACCCTACCCTACCTATCAAATGAGCTCAGAAGGCTGAAGGTGGACATAGTGACACTCTCTGAGACAAGGAGGCCTGGCAGTGGCGAGATCAGTGAGGGGGGGTACACCTTCTTCTGGTCCGGCATGAGCACTAGCTTCCATGTCAAAGGGGGATCTCCAGCCAACTGCTGCCATTTGTGGAGGTGGAGGTTGTTCCGGTTGATGTGCGTATAATGCGAGTGAGGCTGAAGCACACACTGGGCTTCATGTCTCTTGTTGCAGTGTACGCTCCTACTGAGATGCGTGAAACTGAAGAGAAGGAGACGTTCTACGCCAAACTCGACTCCGTATTAGACCAGTGTCCTCTCCGGGACACACTCATTGTCCTGGGCGACTTCAATGCCACTACTGGCACTGACAGGGGTGTTGGGTGTTGGTCCCCATGGATCTGGTACCAGGAACATAAACGGATCTCTCTTGAATTTTGCAAAATCCGGAGGGTTGAGAATTGCGGGTTCCTGGTATCAGAGACCAGAGCTGCACCACACCGCTGGACCACATTCTCGTAATTACTCGTTGAAGGATCCTTCATAACTGCAGAGTTTACCGGAGTGCTGAGTTCTTTGGAACTGACCATAGGCTTGTTGTTGCAACACTCAACCTTCATATCAGGTCAAGAAGAATCTCGAGATGCAACACTACTGTGTTCCATCTCGAGAGGCTGAAGGAGTATGCAGTGACAGTCTCAAATCGGTTCGAGGTGTTCGGCATCCTGGAGGACCCTGTAGAATTTTGGGATACCTTCAAACGTGAGACTCTGCAAGCTGCCAAGAAGTTCATTAAAGAGCGCTCGATATCTAGGAATGGCTTTGCCTCGGTGGAGACGCTGGAGAATATTGAGGAGAGTCGCGCTGCCAGACTTGCTGGGAACCGGGACCAATACAGGGCTCTGTCACGTAGGACTAGAGCTCTCCTGAGGAGAGACAAGGAGAGGTATGTCAGGGGTCTCTCTGAGGAAGTCGAGGGCCGTTTAAATGCGAATGGACTCCGACCTGCTTACCGAGCCCTGAAGAAGCTCCGCTCCAAGTCTTCCTCTCAGGTGAGCGCTATTCGAACAGCTGACGGCTGCCTCGTGCTTGACATGGATAGGCAGAGGGCTCGCTGGGCTGAGTACTTTGAGCAGCTGAACGTGGCGGACCCTCCACGTGGGCAGCTTCCAGCTGCTGGGTTGCAGGTGGCGGATGCTGATCCACCCATTGACGAAAGCCCACCCTCTCTGGCTGAGGTCAGAGAGGCTGTGGCCAAGTTGAGGGGTGGGAAGGCACCTGGCGCCTGTAACATCAGTGCGGAGCTGCTCAAAGCTGGAGTTGAGGCAATGATTCGCGGGTTGCATGCGGTCTTGACTGCCGTATGGTAATCCGGTACCATTCCTTCTGACTGGAAGAGGGGGTTGGTCGTCCCTATTTGGACAGGGAAAGGGGACAGCAACAACTACCGAGGTATTACACTGCTCAGTGTACAAGGCAAGGTGCTTGCCCACCTATTGCTGATGCAAATTCGCAGCCAGCTGCTGAAGCTGCGAAGACCTGAACAGTCTGGGTTCACGCCTAGTAAGTCAACAACTGACCGTATCCTAGCGCTTCGCGTACTGGTGGAGCACCAACGTGCAACCTACGTCGATCTCAAGATGGCGTTTGATTCAGTGCATCGTGAGGAACTCTGGGTTCTTCTGCGACTCCGTGTGATTCCTGCCTTTATTTTGGGACAGAGAGTGCTGTGAAGTGTGTGTGTGTGTGTGTGGGGGGGGGGGGGGGGGGCTTTTCCAGCTTATTTCCCGTGAATGCGGGAGTGAGGCAGGGCTGTGTCCATGCCCCATTGCTTTTCAACACTTGTATGGACTGGGTACTCGGCAGAGCTGTGGACCAGAGTCAATGTGGAGCATCCATTGGCAATACCAGGGTCACTGAACTTGTTTTTGCTGATGATGCAGTAATCCTGGCGGAGTCGCTGGAGGTTTTGTTGATGGCTCTCGAGGCACTGCACGAGGAGGCGAAGCCCGTGGGACTTCAGGTCTCCTGGACCAAGTCCAAAGTACAGGTGTTTGGAGGCTTGCTGGAAGAAACATTACAGTCTGTTCATGCGTGTGGCGAGGACGTTGATATCTCAGAAAGTTTCACATATCTTGGTAGCGTAATTCATAACAACGGTGAGTCTGGCCAGGAAGTCTTACGGCGGATTGGTCTGGCCCACGGTGTTATGGACTCGCTCAACATGAGTATATGGCGTTGTCGTTACCTGTGCAGAAGGACAAAGATCCGGATCGTCAAGTCCCTTGTGCTCCCAGTCTTACTCTATGGTTGTGAGCCATGGACACTAAATGGGGACTTGGAGAGGCGGATTGATGCCTTTGGTAATACGTGTCTACGCAGAATCATGGGATATCGCTGGAATGACTTTGTGTCAAACCGGCGACTACTCCGTGAGACTCATTCGACATCTATTACCTGCATAGTCCGTCAACGCCAACTCCGGCTATACGGGCACGTGGCACGTTTTCCGGAAGCTGATCCTGCTCATCGGGTTGTCTCTATAAAGCCCCAAATACACTGCGGAATTCTGGCTCACGAATGTGCGCTAATATGCAAGTCATCCTGTGTCGCGAACAAGTTCGGCATCTTTCTTGCCTGTTCTTGGCCGTTCGGGGACATGTCTGCGTCCACCACGCGACTTTTGACAGTTGGTCACGATCGCCACGAAAGTTTCATGTTGCATGAAAAATTCGCGGCCGTTCGCCGAATGTGCACGAATGCAAAACGGACGCCGAAATGTCGCCGACATGTCGCCGACAATTCGGCGTCCGATTCGCGGTGTTCGGCGAATTGTCGCCGAATTTTGACCGTTGAAATTTAAATTTTATTAGTAAATTTGTCGCCGGCATGTCGCCGACTATTCGGGGACATGCCTCCGACATGTCGCCGAATGGCCAAGACTATTCGGGGACATGTCCCCGAATATTCGGCGAATTAATCACGACACGGCAAACGGGTCGCGGTGGGAGGTGTACACGGGGGTCTGTCTATCTATCTATCTATCTATCTATCTATTTATGTATTATCTATCTATCTATCTATCTATCTATCTATCTATATCTGTATCTATCTATCTGTCTATCTATATCTATCTATCTATCTATCTATCTATCTATCTATCTATCTATATATATATATATATATATATATATATATATATATATATATATATATATATATATATATATATATATATATATATATATATATATGTATACGGAATAAAATAGTACTATAATAATAAATAGTAAACAATAAAATATGAAAAACAAGAAGAATCTGAGTATATAAAATAGGTATGGAGCTTACATTTTCATTTATTTCATTATTAATCTACTATTTATTATTTTATTTATTTCTTAATATCATTATTCTGCCATTATTTAACCTTTGTTTCATTTTCAGTTATTTAAATTTATTTCTTCTTTCAGTTATTGGTTTACTGATATTACGTAAACATTCATTTATTCTAAAATATTTGTAGGAGAGTAAAACAAAAACAAGTCACATTTATACATTTTATTACACATACTATCATACATATTACCACACATATTACCACACATGGTATTTACTCGCCCACAATTCTGTCCTGCCAGGCCACTGCTCCCCGGGTGTTGTAGTAGTCCATGAGGTAGGCGCGGATTCCCGTGCTTTTATATGCCACAGGGGCATCAGATGATCAGCTGTCAGAAATCTTGGCACTGTCGGAGAATTGTCCCCGACATGTCGCCGACGCTTCGGGGACATGCGAAGACAATTCGGAGACTTGTCGCCAGTTATTCCACGACAAAAAAAACGTTAAAATTTCAGATTTTGAGCTCGGCGACATGGACGCCGAATAGTCGGCGACATGTCTCCTAACTGTCCCCGAATTGTCTTGAGCATTCGCCGACATTTCCCCGACATGTCGCCGAATGGTCACGAACTGTAAGAATCTTGGTCATGTCGGCGAACCGGTCGCCGTATTTTTTCACGAACTGATTCGGCGTCAAGTTCGTGGCCAAAACTCGGCGGTGTATTGGGGCTTAAGAGACAATCCTGAGTGGAGGAGGCCAAGGGGACGCCCACGGAGTTCGTGGCTTGATCAAGTCGATAGATCCTGCCGGAAGCTACTCGGGTTGGGAAGGAGGCCTGAATGGAGACTCGCCCGGAGGGACCCCCGAGCTTGGCGTCGAGGGGTGGGTGAGGCGATGCGGCCCCAGGCGTATGTCCCCATTGATTGATAATATTATAATCGAAGAAAGAAAGAATGAGACGGTAAAAAATAAAAGGAAACAATATAAATAAAAGAGAGAGAATTAGGGATTGGGAAACGTAAGAATGACAGTAATGGGGCAAAAATGATAAATTCAGGGAAGGGACGAAAGGGAGGGAGAGTGAAGAAAGTATGAGAGAAAATATAGATAGGTAGAAAGAAAAAAATGCAAAGGAGCTGAGGGTTAAAATAAATGAAGGCAGGCAAGGGAAGGGAAGGTGATTGAAAGAAATAACAAAAAAAAATATATATATATATATATATATATATATATATATATATATATATATATATATATATATATATATATATATATATATATATATACTGAAGAGGAAGAAAGAAAGCTTGAACAAACGACAGGAGAAAAAAAAATAATGGAAATGGTGGAAATGGTGAGGAAAGGAAAAAATAAAGGAATAAATTTCAGTAGAGAGAGAGAGAGAGAGAGAGAGAGAGAGAGAGAGAGAGAGAGAGAGAGAGAGAGAGAGAGAGAGAGAGAGAGAGAGAGAGAGAGAGAGAGAAGCAACATTTGGACTCAGATTCAGAAAGTATGAGATGATAAAGTGGCAGTCCTCCCCCTCCTCCTCCTCCTCCTCCTCCTCCTCCTCCTCCTCCTCCTCCTCCTCCTCTTTTGACTCCAGCAATTTCATTATCTTCATCTGTACTTCATTTTTGTCAGTATCTTTTCCTTCATCACCGCCAAACCCGCATCACTCTCATGCTCTTTTCCTCCTCCTCCTCTTCTGTCTTCACCATTATCACAGTCATACAAACCAACATCACTATATTTATTTCTTGCTATTCAGGCCAATCACGGCAATGAAATAACGATGCAAGTTATGATGTATGGTGAACCTGAGTTTAGGGTTGAGTTCTGCATCAAAAGAATTCCGAACCAACTAATAATAATCAACCTCCTGAGAATAAAGGAAGTCAAGGAGTGATAAAAGTGAGCGGAGTATATTCCTTTAGTTCCATCACTTCGTATGCGAGAGAGCAAACGTGCCTGTCTGTGTGCGTGTGTGCGTGCGTGTACATGGATTTCTATATAGCTAGCAGCCGTAAGTCGCTGCAGCGCATATCACTAGAAGGCTCTTTAGTCACGGACCTCGCGAGAAATTGTTCCCTATGTGCGTAAAGGACAAAAAAATATACGCAAAAAAAAATTATGCTCCAGGAACCAGGATGTAAGAAAAAATGGTTAACGTAGGAAAATAATAGTGATGACATGAAAAGTTATTCTCTCTCTCTCTCTCTCTCTCTTCTCTTTCTTTTCTTTTCTACTTTTTCCATTTTCTTATTTCTTTTTCTTTCTTCTTTTTCTTATTTTTATTTTTATTTCTTGTTTTTCTTCTTTCCTCTTTTTATTCTTGTTGTTTTTCTTCTTTCTTCTTTTTGCTTCATTTTCTTCCTTCCTTTTCTTCTTCCTTCTTTCCTTTTTTTTTCTTTTTATTCTTCTTTTTATCCTTTTTTTTCTTCTTTTTTACTTTTCTTCTTTTTCTTTTTTTCTTTTTTCTTTTTCTTTTTCTTCGTCTTCGTCTTTGTCTTCGCCTCCAAATCTTAACGATCCACTACCTACTTCCTCTGTTATTATCATACATCTAAATAACACACACACACACACACACACACACACACACACACACACACACACACACACACACACACACACACACACACACACATAATCTGCCAAACCGTTCATGTCACTCGCTTGTGTTTGGTAATTAGTCTTTAATTAAGTCAGCTAATCAAGTTGTCCTTACTCTAATTAAGTCGTGGCGTCGTCATTAAGAGGTAAAGGAGAATTGGAAGGAAACAGAGGCGAAGGAGAGGTAGTGGCGTGAGGAAAAGAGGAGGTAAGGGAGGGATTAAGAAGACAGAGAGGTGAAGGAAAGGCATAGGCAAAGAAAAGGACTAGTGATGGGAAAGGTGACAAAAATGGAAACAATGGAAAGGATTCTACGGATTCTATCCCTCTCTCTGTTCCCTTATCTCCAGTTTCCATTCCGGCCGTTCTATCTCTGCATTGGTAGACGGTCACAGTTCTTCCCAGGAACATATCAACAGTGGTGTCCCGAAGTGCTCTGTCCTATCTCCCATTCTCTTCCTGTTATTCTGCAGTGATCTTCATTCGACAACAAACTGTCCTATCCACTCGTACGCTGATGACTCGACTCTGCATTATGCAACTTCTTTCAACAGAAGGCCCTTCCAACGGAAATTACAAGACTTCAGACTGGAGGCTGCAAAACGCTTAACCTCAGACCTTGCTATTATTTCTAATTCAGGCAGAAGGAACCTGGTGTCCTTCAACGCCTCAAAAACTCAGTGTCTCCACATAATCCTCCAAACTTCTATCCCTTATTCTTCGGCAACACTTAAGCTAGAAACACCCTGCCGAATTTTGGACACGAATTTGTCGCCGAATCAAATCGTGGAAAAATTCGGCGACCGGTTCGCCGACATGACCAAGATTCTTACAATTCGTGACCATTCGGCGACATGTCGGCGTATGCTCAATACAATTCGGGGACAATTCGAAGACATGTCCCCGACTATTCGGCTTCCATGTTGCCTAATTGTAAATATGAAATTTTAACGTTTTTTTGTTGCGGAATATTTGGCGACAAGTCTCCGAAGTGTCGGCGACATGTTGGGGACAACTCTCCGACAGTGCCAAGATTTCTGACAGCTGATCAGCTGATTCCTAAGTGGCATATAAGCATGAGAATTAGGGATGCAACACACACTTCTTCACCGGTAGCTGAAGAGCCCACCTCGTCTCTCTCCACCCTCAGGAGTTCCCCCATTGCCTCTCACCATGGACCACTATTTAACGTTGGTTCTGTTGCACAACTTGGTCACGCAAATTGCACTCACATGTGCTTTGCTACTGGAGTAAGAAAGAGATCGACGCCAAGCCAGGGATGCAGTTGTTGCAAGAGGACGACGAAGAAGATACAGACCGAGAAGGATATGGGTTGCTGAGTGGCTCCAGAAAAGACCGCGCAACCCATGGCTTGTTTTCCTTTCG
>NW_026112359.1:0-22500 GCF_024679095.1 Eriocheir sinensis | reverse complement strand
TCTGTCGTGTATGGCATTTTCCACTGGGGGACTGTTTTGTATGTTTAATAGCGTAGATTGTGTCTTTTCGTATGTGTTTTTTCCCACGTTAGCAAAAAAAGTATTAAAATCTTCACACAAAGTTTCTGAGCTGCCAGGTATTTGATTGTTTGAGCTGTTCTTTTTATTGGGAACTAATTATTTTATAACTTTCCAGGTGGCAGACGTATTACCTTTGCAATCTTTGAGTTGGGACTGATAGTAATTATTTTTTGATATATTAATTAGGGTTTTTACGCGTTTCTTCAGGTATCTGTACCTATCTTGTAGTATTTTATCTTTTCTGTTGTTTTTGAGGTTACGTTGTGTTGTATTTCTGAGATTTATACATTCATTAATTTCATTGTTGATCCAGGGAGAAGGGGGTCGTTTTATTTCACGTGTTACCATTGGAGCAAGGTTGTCTAAGCATCTGGTGAACACCGAAGTTAGTATGCTCACTTGGTCATTAACATTATCCGTGTTTAATATTTGATTCAGTTCGGTGACGCTGTTTAGCAGGCTTTCGCAGAATTTATCTTTATCATATAATTTTAAGTCTCTGAATGTTTTTATAACTGGTATTCGTTTTGGCTTTTTCATATTGACTGTGGCTGTGATAAGCTCGTGATCAGCGATAGGGTTAGGGATTACGTCACTGTGTAATATGAGGTCAGGGTTATTGGTTATTATTACATCCAGTAGTGTAGCAGTGGTGGGGGTTAGTCGTGTGGGTTTGCTTATTAGTTGTGTTAGTTTATTATTCTTTAATAAGCCTGAGAGTTTGCTGGTAGGCGAGAGAAGGTCGTCATTTAGATCGCCTAGTATTAAGAATGTTTTTTTATGAAGCATAATAGAGAGAGAGAGAGAGAGAATGTGTGTGTGTGTGTGTGTGTGTGTAGCCTCGGCCACGTCCCCAAGTAGCCTGTAATGAGGTCAGGCAAATCAGCTTTTCGTAATACTCTCCAGAAAAGGAAGAGGAGGAGGAGGACATGGAGTGGAAAGTGGTATCAGTCTCTCTCTCTCTTTTTATTTTCATTTTAAACATGATTCTCTCTCTCTCTCTCCACTCTGTCTGTCTGTTTGTCTGTGTCTGTTTGTCTGTGTGTGTGTGTGTGTGTGTAGCCTCGGCCACGTCCCCAAGTAGCCTGTAATAAGGTCTGGCAAATCAGCTTTTTGTAATACTATCAAGAGAAGGAAGATGAGGAGCAGGAGGAGGACATGGAGTGGAAAGTGGTATCAGTCTCTCTCTCTCTCTCTCTCTGTGTGTGTGTGTGTGTGTGTGTGTGTGTGTGTGTGTGTTATGCACGGACGAATATGCTTGTCGGCAAATCGCGAAATTGATAAGTGAAAGGGTAAAAGTAGTGAAGTTGGGGGACAGGATCTGTGGTGTTTTGATGCGGTTTGGCTTCTTGGTGTTAACAAAGCAAAGTGTTATGCCAGCATTTTGGCATCACTTCGTCATGTTGGTACATAAACATAAATTATATAATTGTGAATATGTTTGCCATGTTTGCGGTAATTAAATTAATTATGTAATTGTGAATATGTTTGCCATGTTGGCGGTAATAAAATGGAGCCAGGTGTACTGGAGTGTATTATGATCCATGTAGACGAATATGTTTGTGAACTGTTCTGCCATAGTGTGAAGTTAGGAGCGAAGCGATGGTGTGGCGCTCAGTGGGGGTGGGGAGATGTTTGTACACCCAAGTTGTCGACGCAGCAGTAAGGGAGAGTTAAGAGTGCTGACTGGGGCACCTGAGGGGCCCCTGCATGAGGCCCTCCTTTAGCTGGGTGCAGAAGCAGGACAACAGTGTCAAGGGCCACACCTCAGAGCCACACGTCTTTATCTACTAGTGCAGCTCGGATATCGGGAGAGTTGACTGTCCCGGCTAAGTGTAGGTATCAATTTGGCCTGTAGTATACACGAAATGACCTTTGTGTTGGTAATCATTTTGTGACGATAATGATGGCTATTCTGTACTGAGTCTGTTTAGTGTGTGCTGATGGCGGTCATGCTATTTTCTAGGTTTGACCGCTTCTGAAAAACGGGAGCGATTCCTACACAGCTTGTGTCAGTCACCTTCATCCCAAAAAAGGAGCTGACGGCGCCTATACTCTCTCTCTCTCTCTCTCTCTCTCTCTCTCTCTCTCTCTCTCTCTCTCTCTCTCTCTCTCTCTCTCTCTCTCTCTCTCTCTCTCTCTCTCTCTCTCTCTCTCTCTCTCTCACCACACACACACACACACACACACACACACACACACACACACACACACACACACACACACACACACACACACACACACACACATCGGTGGAAGAATTTATCAATTTTTATTACATATATATAGGTGGTGGTGTTGAAGAAATAATAATGATATTTTCATTACTAAAATATTTTAAGTTTATACTTACATTTATATTAATATTTCCTGCTGTTTGATTCACTCGTTCACCATTCTCTTTCAAAACAGATCTCGATTTTTTAATAGATTAGATTTTATCTAAGTAACATATTGCTACGCTTTTATTATTTTTTTCTTAATACTAGTCAGACTCAGCTATGAATTCCGTTTGGATGAGGTCCGCTCAAGGAGTCCACTAAGTACAGCGATGCCAAACTTTAAGCTATATTATCGGAGTAAGATTTTTTTTTTTTTTTTTTTTTTTACGTCGCGGCCTATAGCGCCGGTAGGCTTTTTCCCGGTGGGGCCTGATGGTCGGCCCAAGGCTTCTTCCCGGTGGGTCCTGATGGTCGGCCCAGCCCGTTCTGGCGCAGGCGAGTGTTTATAGTGGCGCCATCTTGCATTGGCTCATGCTGCCCTCCCGGAGCTCATCTTTAATCCTAGAATCTAGAGTCCGGGTTGATGGGTGGTCTTCTGGACAGCATGTGGGTAGTTTTAAGCCACTCGGCGGCGGCTGAAAAATCCCAGCTTGGTGGCACCGGGCGGGGATTGAACTCGCGTCCTCCTGAACGCGGTGGTGTTACTCTGTCGATTCAGCCACCGCCTCCCCATATTAGTCACCTCCACCTCCGTTACTTTATAAATAAATTATTTCTCCCGCCTAAAGAGCACACGAGAGCAAGTCGGAGTAGTTGTTATCACGGGTGGGGTTCGAGGAGGACATTGTGTTTTTGACAGCTGACGACGGAGTAGAGCAACGTTGTTACTTGTGGAATTCACACAATTCATTGCTATTATTCTAAAAAATTCCACATTCATAAAACTATGTGGCTTTATTTAATGTATGAAGAATATCTAATTATCAAATAACTGTTATATGAAAGAGTGATGTATTGAGGGTGATGCGGCAGCTGTGAAGAGGCTCAGACACCACGCAAACGGCCTTCATATATGTGCCGTACTTTTGATCTTTCTTTATATTTTTTCTCGTCTTCTCTTTATATTTCTAGTCTCCTCTCCTTTCCTTATATTGTCTTTCCTTCCCTCTATCATCTTTTGTTTTCTTCTTACAGCTTTGTTTCACTTCTCTATCGCCTTCCCTCTCACGGTAAGCGTAATGGTTGGCTTTTCATTGATAACTGGGACCTCTTCCACTATAAAGGCACCTTGTATGCCAAGGATGGAGTGTACTTGTCACTCCAGGCGGTGGAGGTTCTCCCAGACTCCGTCGAGCGATCACTTAGTACTCTGCAGGATTTTTTTTTTTTATATAATAGGCGAGGGTGGAGGGCCTAACATCAGTGGCTATGCATCGCAGACTGTGACTAGGGAGTTCAGGATTGATCGAAAGGGTGCAACAAAGGATAGTCTAACGGCTTATTATACCAACAGTAGGAGTCTCAGCAACAAGATAGATCTACTGAGGGGGAAAGCATGTGTAGATAGACATAATAGCAATCACGGAAGCGTGGGTTGATAGTGCAAACAAAAACTTCATGTCGGAATTGGAAATAGATGGTTATTAGATGTTTCACAAAGATAGTAAGTGAAGAAGGGGAGGAGTGGTAGCAATTTATGTTAAAGACACATCTTAATGTTCCGCAAACAACTTTGTTCAAACGAAGGGCGACTCCGAATAAGTTTAGTTGGACGTCCACAAAGGGAAAGACAAACTAACTCTAGGGGTTCTTTACAGGCCACCCAACCAAAGCAGGCAGGACACGGACATATTACTACAAGAGGTTGGCAGGGCGAGCAGGAAGAAAAATGTCTGTATAATGGGGGATTTTAACTATAGGACTGGGAAGGGTTGGTGGGTGATCTAGAATCTGAGGATTTTCTGAACTAATACAAAACAATTTCCTCAAGCAGCCAGTAACTGAGCCCACCAGAGGTCTTAACCAACAACGAGAATATGATCAGTGAGCTAGATGTTGGGGGAGAGCTAGGTGGTAGTGATCACAAGGAGATTAGGTTTAACTTAGACGGGGCGATAACCCATGAACTCAACCCTGTGTTGGTGCCAGACTTTAGAAGAGCCGATTACGAGGGACTTAAAGGACATCTTGAGGAGGTAAACTGGGAAACCTTAGGGCTAGAT
This sequence comes from Eriocheir sinensis, assembly GCF_024679095.1. NCBI lineage: Eukaryota > Metazoa > Arthropoda > Malacostraca > Decapoda > Varunidae > Eriocheir > Eriocheir sinensis. The sequence continues at coordinate 17,975 of NW_026112359.1, read as the reverse complement.
GAAGATCGGATCTCAGGTCCGGAACCTGAAGGGCAGGGGAGCGATATAGAGCTGACCTACAATAATTAAGTTAGAGTAATAGCAGAGGGTCAGAGACACCATATCCCTTACCAAGCACGTGGAAAGGAAAATAACGATCCAAAATGGATGACCCACAGTCCCAAGCATGTGACTGGCTTAATTAAAGAGAGGAACATCAAGAACGGGGAAACACACCTTAAGGTATGTCTGTTGAACTAGCCAGGTCGGAGGAGAAGAACACCCGCCTAGCAAAAAGAAATTATGAGATTAGGGTAACCAACGAGGCCAAGAGCGATCCCAAAGGGTTCTTTAAATTGTAGAAAACGAAAACAAGGGGGAGAATTGGACCGTTGAAAACAAACACAGGTGAGTTCGTTGAGAATGGAGAAGATATGAGTCAGATGTTGAATGACCACTTCCTCTCAGTTTTTACATAGGAAAATCTAACAACCATTCTGGAGAGAGTGCAGGTATATGAGGGCGAGGATAAGGACAAGTTGAGGGATGTGATCATCACTAGGCACGTAGTCCAGGATGAGATTGGAAGGTTTAAGAAAACAAATCGCCAGGCCCAGACGAAATATTCCCACGGATTCTGAAAGAATGCAAGGCCCTCAGTGGTACACTTACCGATATCTTTAAGATGTCGGTAAATTCTAGGTATGTGCCCAACCAATATAAAGTAGCTAATGTGACGCCTATTTTCAATAAGGAAGATATGTCAGCCACCTCAAATTATCGCCCGATTTGCTTAATATTAGTTGTAGGAAAGATATTGGAATCAATTATGGCCAGGAGCATGTTGGATAAATTCATGGATAGTGAGGTGAGTTGTAAAGGCCAACCGACCTCTTGCAGACTCCTTACGTTCTTATGTTCTTAAGTTCTCCTCCTCCTCCTCCTCTTTGTTTCATATATCGTTGCCACCTCTTCCCTTCCCTCTTCCACCATCCCATCGCCTTCCAATTTCGCTTTTCACCCACAACTTTCCTCTTTTCATTCCTTCTCCTTCTCCCTTATTCCAGCAAGCCCTTTCAAGTTTCTGCCTGGCACGAAAAAATACAAAAAAACGTTCTGCTTAATTTCCTTCTTTTCTATTGGTTTTGTTGTGTTTAAAGACTTGGTGTGAGAAGATATTTGTGTGTGTGTGTGTGTGTGTGTGTGTGTGTGTGTCTGTGCCTGTGTGTGTGTGTGTGTGTGTGTGTGTGTGTGTGTGTGGGGTGCATGGGTATGCCTCCCCGCTCTAATAATTCATTTTCATATTAATTTCACGGCCTAAGTGACTTTAATCGGACGCGTCCAGTTTTCAGTGTGACGCAAACTTCATTACTCCGATTAATTCCTTCATATGAGATTATTATTTGGCAGAGAGGCACATACCTAACACACACACACACACACACACACACACACACACACACACACACACACACACACACACACACACACACACATTCCGTCCAACATTACTTATCTCCCCTCAGTGTCACATGCTCCTGTCATCCCCACAATACCCTACACCACCACCACCACTTCCACCCCCCAACCACAACTACTACCACCACTACTTAATTCCAACTCCTCTAAATCCCCCCCCCCACCCAACTGTTTCCCCAACCGAAGTCACAAGGTCAAAAGAAAATGCCAGACAGACATGAAAACATGCTGACAACTAAGTCAGCACGATGGTTAACGGGTCACGCACACACACACACACACACACACACACACACACACACACACACACACACACACACACTCGCGCAGGTGCGTACGCTCGTGTAAGATTTTTCATATATGAGAAAATAATATAAATTTCTTCAAAAGGATTTTGGCACATTCCACGATCTTTTATTCGCTTTCCGGTTATTAGGACAAGGGAGGAAAATACCAATTCTGCTTTATTACCTGGAATGAGAATCTGTGACACCTGACTCCTCCCATTATGAAAAACCTTTATTCTCTTCACTCAATAACGTGACGAAGTGTGAGCGTGTGCGTGTGTGCAGAGCCAGCAGTCTGCGGGAGCACACTCGTCACGCCACACAACTCCTCAGCTTTCGGGCCTTCAAGATTCCACGGCTGACGTCCATACCACGACGTCCATTGGTTATTAAATAACATTAATTTTGACTGCCATGATATTGACTAAAACTGGTAGATAATGACATTTCCCTTTTCTTCATATTTTTAAAACAGATTCGAGATTCACCAGCCTTCCATAAGATGATATGCCGTGACCCAAGTGATTTTCACTTTTAACATTCTGTATAATACGACCGTTTATCATGATGCATAGATTGTCCTTTAAAAAGTCTGAATCAGAAAAAAATAGAAAACACATGTTGGGATTAAAATTAAATTTGGTAGTATACCGCTCACAAAGCCTCACCATCTTCTTAAAAGCATGGCTCGTTGGACTCAGAACCACTGTGTCGTCTGAATAGGCACATGCATTACAACCAATGTTGCTTCTGCACTACCAGATTTATGTAAATAGAAAATAAAAAGGACTTATCATACCGCTCTTCTTTACACCATTACATAGTTTAAGCTGATCGGAATTGACACCATTCCAGCTTACTATTGCAGTGCGCTATCAAATACATATTAAGAAGTAGACGAACTGTCAGTGGGCAAATGTCTCTTTATAAGAAGGCTAAACAGTTTTCTATATTGAACCTTATCAAATGTTCTCATGGTTCTCAAGTAGCAGCATATAGACGTTAGATCCTAGTGTTTGATAATACTGTATTGTTTCCGTGACTAGAAAAGAACATAGTGAAATAGAATAAGAATTTATATGCAAATTGCGAATGAGATGTCATTATCTTATTATTTATAAGTAAAATAAATACGTGGTTTATGATTTTACTGATTACTGAATTCAGTGATAAGCTCAGTAATTAGACGAGTCACAAAGGAGATAGTTGGGAGCTACGGGCTCTCACAGTGTCGTCTGTGGAAGGGCGAGGGTGTGGAGTATCTTACGTATGAGAGCCACGTCGGCGTCGCCAAGGCAGCCAGAGTTTGTCGGCTGTGGTGAGGCGCTTTTCCGCAGGTAACGTCCATGGGCAGCGCGGCGTCTGATGGCAAGGTGCTCGTAGAGGCCTGTTGTTTAGTCTCTCAGGTTAACCGACGCGCTAGACTGAGTATCGAGGCCTTTATTATTTCACTGTTACTAAACTGGTCTTATGAGCCACAAACCGGGTGGGTGGGTGTTCGCACCCCGATCACCTCATTGTTTAGGGAGGGTGGGTTGGTGGAAGGGTTGACGACGCACGCAATCGTTGATTCTGCTTTTACGTGGCTCGACAGACATTCTTCACTCTGTCAGCTATATTGTTAACTTGTAAAGAAGTTGCTGTACGTTTAGCGAGAGGAGGAGGGGGAGGGGTTAATGACATGCACCTTTGAGGCAGCTCCAAGAGCGCCAGACCTTTCTTGTGTGTGTGTGTGTGTGTGTGTGTGTGTGTGTGTGTGATTCACCACGGCCTGATCACGAGTTGGCCTCGCTTTCGCCAGCAGGTACCCTCCCGACACGAACAAGTGCATGCACATTATAGTCGATCTCTGGGTACTGCCAGTAACTCACACACCGCACACCCCATCCTTCTTGCTCAAGTGGGGACAGTAACCACTCCTAGTCAACGGAAAGAATCCGGCCTGAGCGGGGTTCGAACCGCCGCCTGTTTGGCCGTTAAGCCTTGCAACGCGGCGGTCTAGCCGATTGAGCTACCGGAGCGGTGTAGCTACCGAAGGTGTGTGTGTGTGTGTGTGTGTGTGTGTGTGTGTGCACGCGCACGCATGTGAATTTGCATTTACGTGAGTCGTGAATATGTGCGTGTGCGTATCATGATTGGAAGAAATAAGGTTAAAAAAATGGATTTGGGGCTCATTTATGTTTTTATCATTGTCTTTTTGTTATATCGGCTTTTATTGATTTTTTTTTTCATCATTTGAATGTAAAGCACTTCAAAGAAGTAATTACAAAGTATATTCGACCCTCAATATCCCGGACTAATGGGGGAGATGTGTGTCCGGGAGCCACAAAAGTCGGGGAATTAATCATTACAGTCCGGGGTGGCGCGGCCTTTGCCCGTACGTTTGCAAAACTGGGTCCGGCAATATCCATTATTCAGTACCTGCCGCGAACTTTATCACTCTTTGTTCAACACATTCAATCAACACATCTGAGGTGATTAAGAACAAGATATTTCGAGACCAATAACATATCAACGAAGGACGCACTGTCGACGGCAGTAGCGAAGTTTCCGCATTTCTTTTTCCACTCCAGGTGCTTAAGGATATCGCACTACTGCGAATAATTTTCAGGGAATGTTTGTCTATAAAAATAAGATAATGAAAATATCAAATGGGTAATAAAAAATGAATGATAACTACAAGCAGCTGCTTGGCTGATAGACTACATGTAAACAGATGTAGTGTCGGCAGCTGTGATGCAGTGTTTGCGGATTTATTTTTCAGCTCCCTGTGGCCAAAGATATTACAGGTAGTACTCAAGTTACAACGTATGCGACTTACGATTACTCACTCTTACAACCAGGCCAATAATATTAGTAATTCCTCTTTAAGCAATGAGTTGACATTTCAAATATCCTGCCGTCAGCAGCAGCTTGTTTATACAGTGATCCCGCACCTCCTACGACTCCCACCCCTCCGCTGCCTTAACCTAGCGGGGTGGGGTTAGGCAGAAGAGGGAAATGGGGCGTGGGCTGGACCAGCCCACCCAAGTAATCATCCCCTTCAGCTGCCTGGGGCACTCAAGCAGCAAATACTAACCACTTCTCACTATCCATTGTTACACTACCAGTTTATACATCAATAATCTGCAATATAAGCATGCTGATAGATCTAGCAGATGCCGGTGTCATAGGGAATTTGACTTCCCCCTATCGCGGCATCCCCGAACCATTCACCCTAGTGAATTTAGCTTCCCCGAGCCAAAATCCCTGAGGTTACTTGGACCCCCCTTGGTATCCCCCTCCATTTTTTGGCACCCCCGAGCCATATACTCTAGGGAATCTTTCATCCCTGTACCGAAATCTCTAAGGGAATTTAGAACCCCTTTTATTTCCTACTCAAACATATAATTTCATTCTTATTCTTATTATTATTAAAATTGATTTAAACAAAATTGATTTGAGAATATTCAAATCATTATACATCAAACATTATAAACCCGAATTAAATGGCTCAACTACTTCTTGCCCGCTTCATATTCTCAAGTGAGTCCCAGTTTGAAGCATCTGAGCCTTATTTACTAGCCTTCCTCTTTGCTGTTTCATAGCTCCTGGGTTAGTTCACTTAGCGTGGCTCAGCATACAGGTTTGTTCTCTGGTTTCGTTATTATTATTATTATTATTACTGTTTGTTGCTGATTTTTTTTATGTTGCTATTGTAACACTTGTGCAACATAAATGCATAACAAAATTTATAGAGAAAAAAAAGAGTGTTATGGTATCGCCTTGCCGTAACTTTCCATCGTAGTTCATGTTTCTGTTCTCTTCCATTATTTATCTTGCTTTTCTCAACAGTGGGGTAAATGGCTATTTACAAATAGCGTCATGCAACGACTGAATTGAAATTTTCAAAGAGTATTTCATATTACAAATACCAATTACAGTGAAAGAGGCTACTGTGAGTTTTTTTCTTTTTTTATCACAGACGACAGAAAATGGAGAGTTCACCCAGAAAGCCATCACCCAGCAAGAGAAAGGGTGAAGACGATGAACATCGAACTTATAACGAAGTACTCTCGGATAAATCTGATAAAATCGATTAAAGTTGTGGCTAGAGCCAAATAAGATAAAGGTAATGGAAAAAGCCCGCACAGATGTATACCACCAAAAGAAAGCTCACCAGCACATGAATCTAACGATGAAAGTGATGCTTGGATTCCTGATTTGAACCTGAAAAAAGAGCACAGAATCATGCTGCAAAATGATGAACCACTTGATGACTGTGTCATTCAAGCTGCCCAGACCCTTCTGCATAGGCAGTTTCCGCACATCGAGGGTCTACAGCCGACAATCTACTCCCAGAAATTGATGGAATTCAAAGAACTTCGTGAAGGATCTGAAAATATCCAAATACACCATACAGGAGCCTTCCACTGGTTTACCAGTACAACCATTAGACGTTCTAAATTTGCAGTAGCCCGTATTTTGGACAGCAAAGTAGTTACAGGTAAGAGATTACCATCATCCCTGGAGTGTCAGATTGCTCGGATATATTCAGGAAAGAAAGAAAAGTTCAATGTTGAAGTGTCTTCTGTTCAGCAACAAGAGGGGGCTGATGACTGTGGTGTATTTGCAATAGCATTTGCTGTGGAAGTAGCATTTGGTGGTAACCCCTCCAAAGTAATATACAGACAAGAGGACATGCGAAACCACCTTGAGGATAGTTTCAAGAACAGAAAGCTTTCACCTTTCCCTAGAGGTGAAATGGGAAAGAAGTCAGTCAGAAAGTTGGCAAAAATTGAAGTGCATTGTCTCTGCTTCCTTCCAGAGAGCTATGACAGTATGGTTGAGTGTGAAGACTGTTTCACGTGGTTTCACCATGGATGTTTAAATTATCTAGAGACAGATAAGAACTGTGGGTGGAAATGTGAAGACTGTAATCCCAAAAAGAAGAAACAAAAATTCTAGTTTTGATAACCAGTTTTTAATATTGTATCATTTTTCTAAATCTTACTGTCGGTATTTTATAAATAAATAGAAATTCATTGTAGTCTCCAAAGAATTAACAAAAATTCTAGTTTTATTGTGGCCAGCAAATTTAGTTGAAAAAAAAATGGCCCTTATCATAACTTTAATAATCTAAAGTGATAAAAAAGGGGGGGCCATATTCCCTGGTAAAAATAGGGGTGCCGAAATCCCTAGGGGGGTTCCAAAATCACAGGGGAATTCCACTCGGGGAGGCCATATCCACTGGGGTGCCAAATCCCCTGTGACACCGGTAGGCTAGCACGTGAATCAAGCAGGGGTGTTGTGAGAATATTCAGTTATATCCACACTTTACAAGTCTCAGCTGTATTTGGTTCACTCGTCATCCCACACAGTTTTCAGCAGGTGAGGGGTGAGACCGCCTGAGCCTGGACAGTTGATTAGCTGAGTGCAACCAAAATGCCATCCCAGAACAACAGCTCCCTCACAAAATTTCCGCACCTAACGTAATATTGCACAATGTGAGGCTAACGCGTCACTTGAACTGTAGCAAGGATTATATACTATAAGGATAGTTCACTAAGCTTTTGTTTTACCCACAATGCACCGCGGATGACATCACACAAGTAAACAAATGGTGCTGGGCGGCAAACTGGTTCACTTCACTGTGTTCTCACCGTAGCGTGCTCAGTGAAAATGGTGATTTGTGGCGTATATGGGTGTTACAGTGGCTCAACTGCGGAAAGTCGTCAAGGTGTTAAATTCATTAGGTTTCCTAGAGACAAACACACCTTGAAGAAGTGGATTTTGGCCTGCAAACGAAAATATAAAGTGAAGGTGAAGTCTGCGCGGGTGAGGTCCAAACATTTTCCAAGAAAGTGATAACATTAAAGAAAAAACAATAAAGCTCTATAGCGAGAGTTTGGTTTGAGGTAAATTCATTTAGTTAAAAATTTGCGTAAATATTATACAGTATATATGTATGTATAAAAAAAAATACTTTCATTATATATGACAGGATTAGTTACCCCTGCAAATTAAATTGTAGAAAACTAATGTTAATAAAAGTTAAAAAAACGTAAGCATCGATGGTAAACAGAGCAATATTTCTGCTGCTTGTTTACCATGTCTCTCACATTATTTATATTATTGTATACTATTAGCCAACACAACAGCTGCCTAATTTAATTATTTACCTTTAGCAATCAAAAAAGCGCAAAATCTGACCATGAATAAGAATAAATAAGGGTTTTCTAGTACATTTCATACCGTGAGAGCAGGGTGAGAGTGAACCAGATGACGTACCGCTGTCATGACGTCATAGATGATGTTTCAGTGAGCTAACCTTATAGTATATAATCCCTGAACTGTAGTGAGGCAAGTGCCTGAGAACAGAGGCGGGGTAGTCGGGGAGGGTAGACACGCGGGAACGCTGCCTTTCCGCGTTGGGACATTTGAATAATATTTCATTATATTTTTTTTAATATACATTTTGACTTTGACCTACCTGTCGGGACCAAACCCCGCTGTAACTCAAGAACTACCTATATACTAATGTAAATTATTTGTGAACTTGGTTCCATATGTACATAATGTTTTTTACATGCAAATGTAAGGTCACAGAGCGGCATTAATAAGCAAATAGTCTACAGCGCACACTGCTACCCAGCGGGAATTGTGGACACTAATCGGGGGACTGAATCTGATTTATGGCCGGATTTTTTTCGATACCCGGTTTTGGTCAGGCATACATCAAAGTCAAATTATAACAAGTCTGGTCACTTCCTGCAAAAATATCGTCGGGCTCGCGCATGATCTTACGTTGTCTTTAGAGGCGGGGGCCGTTGCGCACTTGCGTGAGACAGTCTGCAACGAGACGGGGTCGGGTGCACAGCGTTGACGTGAACCGGGATGCCTAATAAATATGGTGTAGGTGGATGCACATCCAATTATAAACACAAACGTGGAATTATGATTCTTTGTTAAATAAGAATGGTATACTTGGAGTTAATAAAGAATTAATATAATGACTGAAATAGTATTCAGTGGACAAAATAAAAAAAAAATACGTCACCCATCAATTACTCCGGTTTCTGTCCGCGGACCATGGAGGATTATTGGTGGAGTCGACATCAGCCCTTATAAGTGAATCCGCAGAACTATCATTTTTAGGGCCGCAAGGTTGTGGACACCTGTCAAGTGTCAGGTGGTCAGGTCAGGCTGCCCCTTAATGGGCTCGGCCAGGCTGCCAGGTGTTGTCAGTTCAGGTATTTATGAAATAGATCTACCGCAACAATAAATGTACAGTACTCAAAAACACCACCATCATAATGAATGAGACGGGGTCTGGAGTTAACAACTAAGGTAGTGGACGTGAGCTCTCACCCGGGTATCCCTCATCTTGCGGCAGTTCGGCTGCTTCACCTCAATGAATGGGATTAGCGGGCCGTGTCGACTCCATCAATTCTACTTCCATGCCTCGGACCCACCGAGACAACATGACGTCACCTCTTTGTCACGCCTCTCCTGCGCCTGAACAGACTTCTTCTATGATTAGTCTTTGGCGTATATCAGGGGTGGGTTTGAGAGAGCGACTCGGGGCGGCCGGAACGTCCCGGGTGCTCTCAAACGCGTGACGCCGCAGCACGGGTTGGCAACTCGGAATGTTTGCGGGCTCCCGGTTTGGAGAGGTTGAGCGCCTCCGTGCTGGGATGACGTCATCAACAAATATGGCCGCCCAAACAGAGACATATGAGTGCTTCCATTGCATTTCACCTTTCTGTTCCCCCATAAACACTAAAACTTCCTTCTCTTCCTCTGTTGCAAGGAGCTCGTCGGCCAGAACAGCTTGTGATGCATGTTTAAACGCCGTCAGGAGGATCAGCGGGCGCCATTTTTTTGCCAGAACAGCTAGAGAGAGAGCAGCGGACGCCATTCTGCTGCCAGTGATATGCCGTTACCGTAACAACGACGAGGCTTAACTGAAAGGCGCACAAAAGCGTTTGATAGAGGGTCCCGGGTGGTCTGAGCGCCCGGGACGTCCCGAGTCGCTCTCTCAAACGCACCCCAGGAAATGCCAAATATAGTTGGACATGTGTCCGGCAGAGCTGGACTTCCGTACCTCTGTCCGCACCTCCGCTCCTCCGGACCTGCGGACCTTTAAACGAGGTGCGGAGGTCCGAAGTGCGGAAAGTTTTTCAAGTGCGGAAGTAAGGTGCGGAACGGCAGTATTTTAAGTCCGTACCTCCGCACCTGAGGTTTTCAAGGATAAAAAATGAAAACGACAAACAGTCCGCGCTCTGCAGTAATACTTCCGGTCGTTTACGCGGTCTGTGCTGCAGCTGGGCATGTTTTCCTGCCACTTGGTGACGTCATCATTCAGATTTACGGCCCGGTTCAAAATATACCGTTTGTCGTCCGTCTTAAAGGAAGTGCTGAGGTATGATAATTATGATGAGTGTAAAAGTAGTTACTTTACTTCCGGTGGTGGAGATTCTATGCGTTAAAATGACAATAATGATAACAACAATAATGGTAATAATAATAATAATATTAATAATAATAATAATAATAATAATAATGCTGCTGCAGTATTGCCTTGGATTTCTTTTTTTTTAATGTACGGACGACATTTTTCAGGCGCGCGTTAAGAGTTTTGGGTAAGGTAACGGAGGTGCGGAGGTGCGGTCCCGGAAAGAGTGAAAAAATATAGGCGCGGAAGTACAGGTACGGACTATATGTGTTTCGAGGTGCGGAGGAGCGGTACCGGACTACCCGATATCCAGTAACGCGCCCAGCTCTGGTGTCCGGCCATTGTGGAACCCCAGATTTTGTCCGGAAAATCCAATATTTGGGAAATCGAGGGTCGAGTGTAATTTAGAGTGAAAGAAAAGGTCAGTTGTTTAAGGTTGGTCTGTGTTAACTTCTGCTGTACAGGAAATGACGTTTTGTTTCACTCCATAAATTACTCATTATTTTAACTGATTTACTTATAAATATGAAAAATATAAATTAAATAAAAAAAAACAATAAAACCCAGTAAAATCCATTGGGTTGTATTTGAAAAAGAAAAGGGATTATTCCCAGCCCCTTAGGGTAGGCGGTGGCTAGGTGGTTAGCGTGCGGGCCCCGCATTCACAGCGTGATGGACGACGCGGGTTCGAATCCGCCGCTACCACCTGGGATTTTTCAGTCAACACCGAATGGCTTAAGACTACGCACATGCTGTCCTGAAGATCACCCATCAACCCGGACTCTAGAGGAAACCGTCCAAGTGAATCAAGAACGAGCTCCGGGGAGCAGCATGAGCCAAGAAAAGATGGGACCACTATAAAACATTATCCTGCATCATGACGAGCTGGGTCCGACTATCATCCAGGCTCCTCAAGAAAGCCTACCGGCGCATGTAAAAAAAAAAAAAAAAAAAAAAAAAAGAAATCAAACACAGGTATGGTATAACACGAACTTCGCCTCAAAGTTAAAAGAAAACCTATTTTTTAGGGACAGCCTCCGTGCTGTCACCCTGCCTGGTCAAACTCTTTCGCCTCTGCCTGTCAACATCTACCTTTCCTTCTTGCTGGAAGTATGCCTTCACACAGCCTGTACCTAAGAAGGGTGACCGCTCCAATCCCTCAAACTACCGTCCTATTGCTTTACTTTCTTGTCTATCTAAAGCTTTTGAATCAATCCTTAACCGTAAGATTCAAAAGCACCTTTCCACTTCTGACCTTCTATCTGATCGCCAGTATGGGTTCCGCAAGGGGCGTTCTACTGGTGATCTCCTAGCCTTCTTAACTGACTCTTGGTCATCCTCTCTTAGCCGTTTCGGTGAAACTTTTGCTATTGCGCTGGACATATCAAAAGCTTTTGATAGGGTCTGGCACAAATCTTTGCTTTCTAAACTACCCTCCTACGGTTTCTATCCTTCTCTCTGTACCTTTATCTCCAGTTTCCTTTCTGACCGTTCTATTTCTGCCGTGGTAGACTTGGTCACTGTTCTTCCCTAAATCTATTAACAGTGGTGTCCCACAGGGTTCTGTCCCATCTCCCACTCTTTTCTGTTGTTCATTGATGATCTTCTTTCCAAAACGAACTGTCCTATCCATTCCTACGCCGATGATTCCACTCTGCATTATTCAACTTTTAATAGAAGACCCACCCTTCAGGAACTTAACGACTCAAGGCTGGAGGCTGCAGAACGCTTAGCCTCAGACCTTACTATTATTCCGATTGGGGCAAGAAGAACCTGGTGTCCTTCAACACCTCAAAACACAGTTCTCCACCTATCCACTCACACAATCTTCCAAACAACTATCCCTATTCTTTGACAACAGCCATCACCTTCCTCAACACTAAACATCCTCAGTCTATCCTTAACTCAAAATCTCAACTGGAAACTTCATATCTCATCTCTTACTAAATCAGCTTCCTCGAGGCTGGGCGTTCTGTACCGTCTCCGCCAGTTCTTCTCCCTGCACAGTTGTTGTCCATATACAGGGGCCTTGTCTGCCCTCGTATGGAGTATGCATCTCATGTGGGGGCTCCCCACACAGCTCTTCTGGACAGAGTGGAGGCAAAGGCTCTGTCTCATCAGCTCTTCTCCTCATACTGATAGTCTTCTACCTCTTAAATTCCGCCGCAATGTTGCCTCTCTTTCTATCTTCTATCGATATTTCCACGCTGACTGCTCTTCTGAACTTGCTAACTGCATGCCTCCCCCCTGGCTGGCCCCGCTGCACTCGACTTTCTCATGCTCATCCCTTATACTGTCCAAACCCCTTATGCAGAGTTAACCAGCATCTTCACTCTTTCATCCCTCACGCTGGTAAACTCTGGAACAATCTTCCTTCATCTGTATTTCCTCCTACCGACTTGAACTCTTTCAAGAGGAGGGTATCAGGACACCTCTCCTCCCGAAACTGACTTATCTTTCGGCCACCTCTTTGGATTCTTTTAGGAGCGGCGAGTAGCGGGCTTTTTTTTTTATTAATGTTTACTTTTTTGTGCCCTTGAGCTGTCTCCTTTGCTGTAAAAAAAAAAAAAAAAAAAAATTATGTATGTAGAATTCATGCATCATTATGATGTAAAAACTACATTTCTTATGTAAAATTTAAGCATGTCAAATATAAACTGGAAATAAAATATAACAAAATGGGGGAGGGATGAGGGCGTTTTTTGGGGGCAGATGTGGTAATGTCAACCCTGGTGCGTATGCGTAAGTGAGCGCTAATTGAGTAGTGTGGCGTGCTTTTAAACATATTTCACCACCAATATCAGATTAAAGGTTTGTCATTTTACGCAGATAACTTTTTTGTGTCAGGCTTGAGGGAAGGTTAAACACGCGCCGGTAATTTTGACACCTGGCCGGAAGGTTTACCTGGCGTTTGTTTGTCCCTTGCACTTGTCGCGGGTTGTTGTTGATGTTGCTGCTGTTGTTGATGTTGTTGCTATTGTTGATGCCGTTAGCCTTCTAGTTGTCAATTGAAGTGTTTACGACTAATGAAAGAAAATGAAAGCAAATAAAAAGGATATAAAAATACCCGCAATAATTTTCGTCCTGTTTTATGCTTTTTATATTTGGTTATATTTATCCCAGCTGATTAACTCCTTCCCTCCTCAATTAGTATCTCCTTTTCTTCCCTCATCTACCATTCCCTCCGCCGTCTACTCTTCACTATTGTCCAATGTCACCTTTTTTCCCGACATCTATCCATCCTCCTCTTCCACCAACCTTCACCTTAAAATCCCTTATTTTATTCGTACCTCACCATCCTTATTTTCTCTTCCTCTCTTACCCCTCTATCCACCTCTCCCTTCTGCTTCCTTTTCCACCATCCACTCCCCTTACTTACATGACCACCTATTCCCCAACTTCCTCCCTCCTCAACCATCCACTCCTTCCTTCCTTCATCCCTTACCATCCACGCACTTCACCCCTTCCTATCTCCCACAACATCCACTCCTTTCTATCAACCCCCCTCCACTTACGTTCTTCCTCCCTTTCCCATCGTCCCCTCTTGCTCCCTCCCTACCATGAACCTCTTCCTTTTCCCTCGTTCCTCTTCCCTTTCCCTCTTCCTCTCCATCTGCCTCCACGAACTCCTCCCATTGCCCTCATCCCCCTCTCTTCCTATCTACCCCATTTACTTCTTTCATCACTTCTTCCATTTCCAAATCCCCTCTCTTCTCCCTCACTTACTCTTCCACTTTCCTCACCCCACTCCTTGTCGCAACTCACCTCTCTTTTCTCCCCACCAGAGTGATTTGCCCTGCCATGAGGATCGCCGGGTGGGGGTGAGGAGGCCGGGGGTTCACCCTCATTCCTCCAGCTCCACAGTTACCTCCTCCTCATCATCACCATCCTTCAGCTCTTCCCCTCCACCTCGGCCGCACGTCTTCAGCCTGTGGATCGTGATGGTGAGTACGTGTAAAGGGAAGGAAAGGGGGGTAGGGATGAGGAGGAAAGGCAAGGGAAGGGAAGGGAAGGAAAGGAAAGGAAAAGAAAGAAGAGGAAAGAAAATGCATGGAGAGGAAAGGAAAGGAATGGAACGGAGAGAAAAGGAACCAAAAGGGCAGGGAAGCGATAGGAAGAGTAAGACTGTTAGGGGAAAGTAGGCAAAGGAAGCAAAGGACAAGGAGAGAAGGAAAACTATCTATCCACTCATACGCCGACGACTCTCCTTTGAATTATTCAACTTCTTTCAGCAGAACACCCTCAATAGGAATTATAAGGCTCCAGACTGGAGGCTGGATAACAGCATCTGACTTTGCTATTATTTCTGATTGTGGCAGAAGGAACCTGGTGTACTTCAATGCCTCAAAAACTGATTTCTCCATCTATTAACTCGACATAATCTTTTAAACACATATCATCTATACTACAACAACACTCAGCAATTATCTACTTTAACACCAAACATCCTAGATCTATCATTAACACAAAAACATAACTGGAAACATCACATCTTTTCTCACTAAATCAGCTTCCTTGGAGATTGGGCGTTTTGTATCGTCTCCGCCAGTTCTTCTTCCCCGCACAGTTGCTGTCTATATAAAGGGACTTTGTCCGCCCTCTTATGGAGAATGCATCTCACGGGTGGGGGGGCTCCACTCACCCCGCTCTCTTGGATAGAGTAGAATTTCATGGCACTACCATACATATCCCCCACCACCTTCCTCTTACACGGTGTCCCCTTTCCACTGGGCACTATAACTTGACCTCGACACCTTCCTCGCTAGAGGTTCTCGAGATTGGGTTGGTAGCCTCTACAAACACATCCACCTGGTAGTCTTGATAATTTAAGCATTTTACTTACATTGGTGTGATTTTACTATATTGTGTGATTATACTTTCATGATTATACCATATATAATGATTGATTGAATGGTAAATATACAGGTATAATTGCGTACATAGCGTGAGTGATAAGGTTGGCATCCACCCCTTCCACCCCTCCACCGCTCCAAGCAGTCAGCCCAGCAGGTCAACAATGTGCCCGCTGCTACCACTTATCTGCCCTGCTACGATCCCGTCAACCAAGGAGCCGTTAGAAAAGTGAAAGTGATTTATTTAAAAAACTTTTGCAGATTCATATTACATCAAATAGGTTTTATTATAATTCCTGAATCATTTGCTAATATATCTATGGAAGAAATACAGGAATGACTCGTAAAGCATGCGAAGGGGCTGACGAAGATGTGCCTGTCTCGATCCCCTGCCGGATTTTAACAATTTCTCCCTCCAACAACTTCCCTCCGGAAAAAAAACCTTCAAGTATTATGGTAGGAGGAAATGGCAGAAGAGGTTCAACAGTCGAAGAGGTTGCCTTATGGTACGGCCGTAGGGCTCTTCGTCTCATCAACTCCTCTCCTCTCATTGACATTCCTACCTCTTAAAGTCCACCGCCATGTTGCCTCTCTATCTTCTATCGGTATCATCACGCTGATTGCTCTTCTGTACTTGCTAACTGCATGCCTCTCCTCCTCCCGCGGCCCCGTTGCACGACTTTCTACTCAAGCTCATCCCTATATTGTCCAAATCCCTTACGCATGAGTTAACCAGCATCTTCACTCTTTTATCCCTCAAGCTTGGTAAATTCTGGAACAATCTTCCTTCATCTGTATAGCCTCCTGCCTGCGAGATGGAATCTTCCAAGAGGAGAGTATCAGGACACCTTTCCTCCTGAAGTTGACCTCTCTTTCGGCCACTCCTCTGACCCCTTTTTTTTTTATAGGAGCAGTGATTATGGCTTTTTCATTATTGTTTCTTTTTTCCCCTTGAGCTGTTTCCTTTGCTGTAAAAAATTAAAGAAAAAACATGACACTGATATTCGGTTAAAGATAAACAATCAACAGATAAAATAGTGATAGGGAAGGGAAGGAAATCAAAATAAGGGCATGGGTTGGAAAGGGAAGGTACAGTTAGGAGAGGGAAACTGAATAAAATGTATAGTTGTAAAGAATAAGAGAGATGGGAAGTGAGGGGGATAAAGGAAGGGGAAAGTAGGTGATTAAAAGGTAAGGAAGGAAACTGGGAAGGGAGAGGGAGGAAAGTGAAGAGTAAGGAGAGCGAGGGGAGGGTAAAGGAGGAGGACGAGGAAAAAGGATGAATGGGAAAGAAAAGAATAGGAAAGGAAAGAAAGGACTGGGAAGGTGAGGAAAGGAATATAAAGATAATTTTCTTGAGTAAGAGACTTTGAAAAGAAAGGAGAGGGAAGGGAAGCAGTAGGGGTGAAGGGAAGGGCAGGTTACGTCAAGGTAAAGAATAATCTAGGAGGGGAGATTGTGTTACTCTTGGTACGATTTGATACAGGTGTTGCGAGTGAGATGGGGAGGATTTGAGGGAAAAGGGGAAGAGGATGGGATGGGACGTAACGAAGAGGAAGGTGAGTGTCTTAAGAGGATGGACAGGATTGGAAAGAAATGGGAAAAATATTAAGTGTAAGTGGAGAGGAAAAAATGGTTTGACAGTGTTTTAGGAAAAGAAACAGAATAGAAGAGAAAATATAGAAACAAGGAAGTAGAGAAGAGAAGCATAGGAAAAGAGGAGAACATAGCTTAGAAAAGTAAACAGTGAAGAGGGATGAGCAAGGAGAGACGAAACTGAAAAAAAAAAAAATTAAGAAGGTATGATCTGTAGAAATAAAAGCAGGAAGGGATGAAGGAAAGAATGAAGGAAAAGACTGATTTAGGGGGATAATAGGCATGGGTGATGGAGAGGGTGATCACTAAATGAAATTGAATTAAGTTAAGTTTGTGAGGTCAAACGATCAATAGGTCAGAAGGTCAGTCTATCACACATCTATTGCAGGTCTTTCTTTTCCTTCTTTTTTTCCATCGGGTTTCAGTATTCCTTTATCGAGTCGATATATGTACATTATCACTGACCGTGTGTGTGTGTGTGTGTGTGTGTGTGTGTGTGTCTGTGTAATTCACCACGGCCTGATCGCGAGTTGGTGTGTGTGTGTGTGTGTGTGTGTGTGTGTGTGTGTGTGTGTGTGTGTGTGTGTGTGTGTATTTTGGGGGGATTGTGCCTGTGAGTGTGCGTGTGTGTGTGTGTGTGTGTGTGTGTGTGTGTGTGTTTGCGCGTGCGTGCGTGCGTGCGTGCGTGCGAGCGTGCGTGTGTGCGTGCGTGTGTGTATTGTGCTGACAATGGGGTATATATATCATTAGCAGGTGTCACCAACGACCTGGTCTCAAGGTCTACAAAGCTTGAACTATTTTTTTCAATTATCAAGATGCTTAACGCGCAAATGTATTCAATGATTTCCGTCAAAGGCGAGACTGATACACCCAAAGGAGGTACTACGCAAATTTTGTAATACGTATAGATTTTTATTTTAAAAGTTCACTTCTGCTTGATTTCGCAGAGCTTTCATGCAAGAAAAATTTTCAAAGAGCAGAACCTTGCATCTGTCATATATTTTATCTTGCTTACAATAAACAAAACAATGAAAATGATCAAAACTACATTTTATCAACAACAGTATAACTAATTGTATTGATGTGTGGTATTTACAAGTCCCAGAGAAACAGTTAATTTACTATAATTGAAAGAATAGTTCAAGCTTTGTAGGCCCTGAGACTAGGTCGTTGGTAACACCTGAAATATAATTCTCATTAAGGTGCGCCACAGTTATTAACCTGGGACACACGTCACTCACCTGTACTCTTTAGTTCCTTTCCGTGTCGTGGTTCTCAGAACTTTGGTTTATGTCCCTTAACCATATTTTACAATACTGTTTATATTGTGATCGTATATATATA